>NC_054377.1:132602503-132902503 GCF_017654675.1 Xenopus laevis | reverse complement strand
GACAACTTACATAGAAAATCACTGTTATTATATCTGTGACAGAAGTCAGGTTATGGAAAGTTTGAACACATTTGTGGGTGGTTTAGGGTTCAGGTTTTATGTGTTATTACAGTTTTTCTAATGAAGGTAAATCACAGTTTCCCCAAGAGACCTGCTTATCTTACATTGTTTCTTTGCTTAAATTGTAGCAGATGTATCTAAGTGCACCTGCCATGTATTCTGGGCTCTCTGCAAAAAGTAGGGTTGCCAACTTTTCATAACATTTCCAACAGCCAGTGGTGGGGACGGGAACAAAAGGGGCGGGCTGTGATGCAAAGGGTAGGATCATGGCACGATGGCCAGAAGGGAGAGAAAAGGTATGTTTTGAGTGGATTGGGGGTGGGCCAAGGGCTTTTGTTAGGGGTATTACAAATTTACTGGCAGCTACATTGCCGGTAAATTTGTAATGCTGGCCCCGGCCTTGGCAGGTGTTTTACTGGCTAGGCCGGTAAAATTCTGGCTGGGTAGCAACCCTAGCCAAAATCCATTTCAAAATATTTCTAGAAACTTTGTATCTTTTTCTGGCTGTTCAGTGCAGAAGATCAAAGAAAAAGTCGGGACATTTCAGTAAGAATCTGGGACTGCGGGTTGAGCTGTCAAAATTAGTACTGTTCCGAAAAACAGGGACAGTTGGGAGGTATGCTCTTCTGACTATCCCTAGTTATGGCCCTGAATGTCCTTTGCACACAGTGGCATGTATTCACTACAGGGTCCCTACTAAAGTGTCACCACATGAAAATCATTGCCATAGGTCACTTATATCCTAAGAAGTGGCTTATTAAATAATCACATTATGTATTTTGTGATTTTCTGTGTGTCATTTACTGATCCCCTGACAGGAAGCAAGCTCTAATTGTTACAGGAAGTAGTAAGTAAAAGACACCGCTCTGTCAGTTCAGTGGCAGATGTAACCTAGCATGTTTGTGTGCTCTGGGTTTGTGTGTGAGCACAGTGCCTCATACAAGCCAAAGGGACAGACTTTAGTTAAAATGGCAGTAATCCAATGGCACATATTAGAAATGCTTCTGTTTTATGTAACATATTTTTGTAGAGACCCTAGTTTCCTTAGTTTTGGGATTACCACAACAAGCGCGCTTGCCATGGAGGAAAAAAATATTTTTTTAACAGGTGTGCTTCCGTGTACATAGGCGGAAATGCATAGCATGCTGGGGAAAAACAACAGGGCAGCAAATATGACAGTTGAACAATACCGACTATTAAATGGTGCCGTCACTTGCTGCTCCTAGCAATGTCCATAGTAGGAAATTTGAGATAAAATGCAGCAGGAAAACAAAGCTAGCATTTCCTGCGGCTCATGTTTCTTTAATCATTTTTTTGTTATTTTCCAGAAGTGAACTGTACAAAGTGGCTCGTTCTGTGCAATGGAAAGTGCACTTTGCTGTTTGTACAGAGGGGAAAAAAAGTCTCATTAGGATTCAGAGCATGAAACCCACACAGGTCTCTCTCTGTGCAAGACAAGGCTGTTTTATGTAATATGGCCGTGGCTGCCAAGTGCTCATGTTGGCATCACTATCCACCACTGACATCAATACCTGACATAGCTGGAGCCAGCGGAGGACCTGAAAGACATGTTTGTTACTCACCCTCCTTGATGAACTGAGCTCATTTACAAAGAAAACAGAATGTTGTGTTGCAGGCTTGTTTGATAAATGAGGCTCTGAAGGGAGAGGGCATTTCAGCCATGCAGTTCATGTTCAGAGACCTCCATTTTGTTTCTCTTTAACTGGGGTAAATGTATATCTTGGGACGCACTGACAATAATAAATGCTCAAAAGATATCCAGTGTGTGTGTGAGAAGTTAAAGGAGAACTAAAGCTTAACTAAAGAAGTAGCTAGAAATGTTGTACATTATGTTTTGTGCTTCTGTACCAGCCAAAGGCAACCACAGCCCTTTAGCCATAAAGATCTGTGTCTCCAAAGATGCCCCAGTAGCTCCCCATTTTCATTTCTGCTGATTCACTTTACATGCTCTTTGCTGCTGTCCGTTACTGAGCTTAGGGGCCCACTCACAATATACAGTACACATAGAATAGAAATGTCACAATGTAAGGTTGACCAGTAATTAATACAGATAATTTCTACATGGCAGCTCATAAACAGTGGCGGAACTACCGGTGGAGCAGGGGGTGCGAGAGGGCCAGGGCACCCCCTCAGGGCCCCCCGGCAGTTCACGCACAGCTAATTCCCGGCCAGTTCCGGGTGTACGGAGGGGGTCGGGGGGTCCTGCGCCAGGGCCCGCCCCCCTCTAGTTAAGTTTCTGCTCATAAACCAGTGCAATTAGCATCAGAATTTAATAATCAGCCCTGTAGCATCAGCTTCTCAACAGCTGCTCAGAGCCCACTGAGCATGTGAGTGTCACAGACACTTTCCAAGATGGTGACCCCTTGTGACAAGTTTGAAGTCCTGGGTCATTGCTGCTATTGACAAGCTGAAACTTTAGGCTGGTGCAATATATTCAGTATATAAAATATGGCATTTTTAGCCACATTTTTAGGGTTTACTTCTCCTTTAAAAGATAAATCTGTTGGCTCACTGTATGTAATATAATAGTTTCCCAGAGAAGCAGAGTGATCAGACACCTTAGGAGCAGTTGCGCTAAAATAGACACAAATCTTGGCTTATTGATGCCATTCATTAAAAGGCAAGTCAACCTGAAAATAAAAATTTTCCTAATAAAAAAAGCATAATTCTAAGCAACTTTTCAATATATTTATTTATTTATATTTATTTAACAGTTGCTATTGAAAGCAGCATTTGCTTAACTCCTGGTTGTCACTTTTTTAACAATGTTGCAAAAGTCTTAGTTTCCCAGCAAAGACAGGTCTGATAATCAGCTTCCTTGTCTTACATTATATCAATAGTATGATCCACCAGGACAGCTCATAGAAAGGGACAAACACAGCTTTCAATAGCAAAACATTTACAAATAAATTAAAAACTATAGAAAAAATGCAATGAATTTATATTGCAAAGTTGCTTAGAATTATGTTTTCATTTATTAGGCTACTGCCACCCTGAGGAGAATAATTCCAGGGTTCCCACAGATTTGTACTAGAAGACTTTAAAGGAGAAGGAAACCCCCAGGGCGCTAAACCCCTCCCCCCCTCCCCTGTGCTGCCCCCCCTCCCTCCTCCCCCCTGGCCTACCTGTCCCCCTGGGCAAATGCCCCTAACTTTTTACTCACCCCTCTGCGCAGGTCCTGTCCACGGAGTACGCAGTCGCCATCTTCTCCCACGCGCGTCTTCTTCCTGCTCTGATCGGCGTTTTCTGGTGCATGCGCAGTAGGAACAGGTACCGGTACGGCTCTACTGCGCATGCGCCGAATGTCACGAAGTTTTCCGATTTCACTTCGTGACATTCGGCGCATGCGCAGTAGAGCCGTACCGGTACCTGTTCCTACTGCGCATGCGCCAGAAAACGCCGATCAGAGCAGGAAGAAGACGCGCGTGGGAGAAGATGGCGACTGCGTACTCCGTGGACAGGACCTGCGCAGAGGGGTGAGTAAAAAGTTAGGGGCATTTGCCCAGGGGGACAGGTAGGCCAGGGGGGAGGAGGGAGGGGGGGCAGCACAGGGGAGGGGGGGAGGGGTTTAGCGCCCTGGGGGTTTCCTTCTCCTTTAACCCCAACTACTGGAAGTGATGTCGAATTGTATTTGTTGCACTGGGCAAAGCTCTACACGTGGCTGCTATTGCATTTTTAAGGATGAAAATGTTGCATTGTGGATAAAAACATACCAATTTGAATCCAAAATTGCACTTTTCACACTGCACTTATGGTCATAAATGGGCCCCTGTGTGCTATGTACACTAGAACAAACTTGGCTGGTGAGATCATTTGAGATATGAAATATGTTATTGATGATCAGGGCCGCCGTTAGAAATCACGGGGCCCTGTACCACAACATTTTCAGGGCCCCCTGGTCCCCGCCCACCCCGACCCGAAGCCCGGCCAAGATCCCACCCACTCCACATCACAGTAAAAAGACCACACAGACATCAGCACTAAAAAAGATAACCCCCCACACACACAAGTTATAAAAAAAAACATTGGCGCCAGGGCCCCCTATAAAAGTTTTTTTTAAGAAGCATTTGTGCCAGGGCCCCCTTACAAGTAAAAAAGAAAAATTGGGGCCCCAAGGAACATTTTAAAAAAAACATTGGTGCCAGGGCCCCCCTTACAAGTTAAAAAAAATTGGGGCCCCAAAGTAAATTTTTTAAAAAAAACATTGGCGCCAGGGCCCCAAAGAATATTTTTTGAAAAAAACATTGGCACCAGGGTCCCGCTTACAATTTAAAAAAATTGGGGCCCCAAAGAATATTTTTTTAAAAAACATTGGCGCCAGGGCCCCCCTTCCAAGTTAAAAAAAAATTGGGGCCCCAAAGGATATTTTTTAAAAAAACATTGGCGCCATCCTTTTGTGACTTCGGTCTTGCTGCTTCAGGAGTTCGGCTGATCGGCTTTTCGGCATTTCTGCATTTAGGCTGTTTGGGACTTCGGAAGGGCTTCGGCGCTGTCAAGGGGGGCCCGGATCTTTCGAAAAGTTCAGCACTGCCGGGCCCCCCTTCAGGCCTGGGCCCGGTACACGTGTACCCCCTGTGCCCCCCTGATGGCGGCCCTGCTGATGATGACTGGTCAAAATAAGTGATACGTGGCCACAGATCCAAATGACTAGCCCCTGGGTAATTTAGATGGATCACTACTTAGAAGCAGTGGCCAGTATAAAGCTGGCTATAGATGGACTAATACAAGCTGCCTAATTCATCCCTCCAGCCCGAGTCTGTGGCATTTTGGCCTGGGTATGTGGCCCATAAAGGGCTTTAATATCAATTGAGCAACAGGTTCTTGTAGGTCATGTTGTATGTCCCAGCTGCCAATGACTGAATCTGGCCACTTTGACTCAGTATGTGAGTGGCCAAATCAGGCCAAAATCCACTCATTCGGCACCAGTAATAATTGATTCACTAGTAATTATAACACATCAACTTTGTAGAATCCAAAGTCAAAATTGAGAAATGTCTGCCAGAAATACCCAGACACCTCATAGGGCGGTGGTAGGTCCCAAGGAGCAATCTTCTTTTTAAAGATTTAATATATTTATCTAATGGTGGATTTATGATTAAGAGAAGCACCATCACTTTCGTTTATTCACTGATTCTTTTTCTTGATGCTATTTTTAGGGGACTGATTTACCAAAATTTCAAATATTTATAAGTGCTCTAGGAAAACTTCCCTTATAATTGTTGTCTACGAGAAAGGCTCCCTGGTAAGGGAATATATTTTTGTGTAATAATACAATCATAAATGTCAAATTGACAAATGTTTATCTGCTTCCTCAAGTTTAATCAATTCGTACATTTTTAATTAGGCCACTATGTAGACCATGCAACAAAGGCTATCAGCAGAGAAAAGTTTTTGGATTCAGAATGTGGCATTGCTGCAAAGGGTTGAGATAACATTAACTGATTTTTCCTACTTTATTTAATCTGTATGGTTAGTTGTAGATCATGACACTAAAACGAACAATCAATATCTGAAGGTTTGTCGTACAAAGAATAAAATCTGCATGTCTATGGCCAACTCTAACAGCATGCATAGACTTTTTTGTTTATTTTAAAAATAAGATATGCTTAAGAAAAGCAGGGATGCACCCAATCTATCTATTTGGATTCAACTACATACCGAATCCTCCATAAAAGTTTCAACTAAATCCTGAACCAGAACTCTAATTGGCATATTGAAATCTGAGAGAAATAATAATAATAAAAAAAAACAATTGTAAAGGTACAGGGGGAAGGGTAGAGGGACCCACAGCGCATTCTGATCCAGCTGAGCTGTGCAAACAGGTACAACATGTGCAGAAAAACAGGAATTTGTACAGATTAGATCAGTAACAGTACAGGTAGCGTGACATTATTTCATGGCAACATTTCTAAACATACTATCACCGATTCACTGTCAACATCTAAATAGAAAAATATTTGTATTAGAAGCCTCTGAGAATTGCAGGTTTACCCCCCACCACCACCTCCCCAATGAAGAGCCAATATTTGAAGTAACTTGTATCTTTATTTTTTTTTTAGTTTATTTAGTTAGTGTTGTTTCTCACAGCAGGTACCTGTCATGTCTATGTTTTTATATCTCAGAGGGCAAAGGAATTCTGCTTTATATAATCTGCACATTGTAGTCTTATTAGATTGTAAGCTCTGCAGGGAGGCATGGAACAAACTGTTTCCATAACATAAGAGGCAGAATGTTTTAAATTCCAAACAACCCATAATCCAAGTCTGGTGAGTGTCCTGACCAAAGTTTGAGGATTTACTCCAGGTGGGATCCAAGATGAGACACATGTGTTGCTTTATCCCCTACAGAGTATCATACAAGACATATGGTTACTGGTAGTGCAGAGAGATTCATGAGAAAGCAAAACATGAGATGAGACATAAAACAGGTGCTTGTCTGCCCATCATACACAAACACATAATGTGTAACAGGATTTTTACTGCATTAGTGGAAGACACAGTGCCGTATTTCGGCGCTGACCACAATGTGCCCAAACAGGACCTTTTATCATCACAATCTGCTTCAGGTAGAACAAACTAGGGCTTACTACATAATTTCTCAAAGGCAGCCAAGACAAACATCTCCAGGAATACCAGTAAAGAGCCTCTTACAGCATTTACATGTGGGGACAGCCAACTGCGTCATTGCAGCTTGCCTGGGACAAAATGCTGTTTTATAAATTGAACTGAATTGAGCTGGTAAACAGAAGAGCAGTCAAAATTCCAAACCCTGGAGGTTGCGGCACTCATTTCTGTGACTTCTCATTGTGACATCATATGTTTTGGAACTAAAGGAGAGTTAGCACGAAGTTTCCCTATATCTGGGCAAAACAGGGTGGTTAGGGCCACAGCATGGGAAAATGACTACATAAGCCTGGTAGGACCAAGGCACAGCCCCCCCAACTGTTGCTGAAATACAACCTAGAGTTTTAGATCAATAGCAACTGGAGAGTTATAGGGTTAAACAATCTGCTAATTTACAATAGGGTTTTTCTAGTGGGAGACACATTGTCCTGTATCAGTATTTGCACTAGGGTTGTCACCTGTCCGGATTTTACCCGGACAGCCAGTTTTTGTAAGGGCTGCCTGGGTGAAAAGTGCTTGTCCGGATTTCCAAATTAGGAAATTTAGACAGGACATTTAAGTGAATGACATGGAGATCACCAACGCAATCAGTCCCACCCCTACATCACCCGCCCCCTACATCATCCATTCCGCCCCTGACATCACTGCCACAGACATCATCCATTCCACCCCCGATGTCACCACCTCGTCCCCGACGTCACTCAGCCCACCCCCTTTCCGTTTTCCCCAAACAATAAAGGTGGCAACCATAATTTGTACTACGTTTTGGCATCTGTACAGATATTGGGCATTAAGGTGGCCACATAGTGCACACAGGGGTGATCCTGGCCCCTCCGCCGCCTGGAAATTCGCTCTTAAAGTACCAGGAGCAGCATTTTTGCTGCCCCTGGTACCTAGTGGGGCGCTGCCGCCTGAGGCGACAGCCTCAACTCGCCTCATTAGCGGAGCACCCCTGGGTGCACATATAACAAAATCTCCATCCCCAAAACAGTTGACATGGAAGTGCAATCCCATCAAAGTTGATTGGTCCAATCACCTAATTACTCTTTTTAGCAACTCTTTTTAATTATTGGCCAATCCAGGACTTACTGTAGTAAAGAGAAGTTGACCTTGAAATTTACCTCTTATTATATTCTTGGCAACTTTTCAGTTGATCTTTTTTTTACTTTCTAGATCTTTCTAGATCTCAGGAAATACATAAATGCACTGTCAGGCCTAATGTTTATTCTAATTGTTCCTTGAATGCTCATCATATTTTATAGACGCTTTTCTATTTATCTTCTATTCTTTCATAGAAGATAATGGTTGCTAATATAGGTAAGACCTGAGCAACTCAATAGGAATTAAAATTTCAAGCCCCCCAAAATAAAAATAGATCCGTTTTAAGTTGTCTTATAATAACTCTATATTCCAGTTTGATAAGGCTCTTTAAAGGACCAGTAACGTAAAAAAAGATTTTCTAACCCACCAAGACATATTTAAAAACCCACCAAGACATATTTAACTTTAAAATCTTTATTAAGAAATAACTTACCGATACTCCACTTGTGCTCCTCTTTAGAAAAGGCGACGAGGCGACAATCCATCGTGCGGCACTCGATTTCTCCTCCCTGCTTTCTATAAGAAATAGCCAGGGAGGAGAAATCGAGCAGCGCAAGATGGATTGTCACCCTGTCGCTTTTTCTGAAGAGGAGCGCAAGTGGAGTTTCGGTAAGTTATTTCTTAATAAAGATTTTAAAGTTAAATATGTCTTGGTGTTTTTTTATTCGTTATATACAAACAAATGTTTTAACAAAAAGTTTTTGATGTTGCTGGTCCTTTAACAGGCCACTCAATATGATGTAAACTATCTTTTGGAGAAGTATTCATTCTGTGGGTATAGTTTTCCTGTAAGTGTGCTGAGCATTGTTGAAGTGGAGTTCAGTATTTGCTGGTGAGATATTGCTGCTTTGTACCCATCATCATCCCAAGGAGCACCATGATTGTTGACAGGAGAGTAGATTGTAAGTAGGTTTCATTTGTGAAAACTACCTATTGAAGGCTTTCCATAGGAGAATTTACATATATAAATGTATGAATATGACTTCAGCTGATCCTACATAAATCTTCATTATTTTTTGCCTATGAATTTGCCATGAATGTTCCACTGGCTAACCATTCTGGCTTCACAAGGGGGTGCGTAGGCATTTACATGAATCTTAAAGAGCGCTATGAGTTAGTGCTGCCCTGCTTACATGCAGGGGCGCCATCAGGGGGGCACAGGGGGTACTGCTGTACCGGGACCGGGCCTTAAGGGGGGCCCGGCTGTGCTTCTCTTTTCAAAATAACCGCCCCCTTGACTGCACCAAAGTCCCAAACAGCTGAAGTCCCTTGAAGTTCCGAAGCCGTGAAAAGACCCAAAGTCATGAAAGCGACCGAACATAAAGTCCCGAAGCCGCGAAAAGACCCGAAGTCACGAAAAAACCCGAAGTTGAAGTCCTGAAGCCACGAGTTCAGTTCTACTGGCCACCAGTGCATTATTTTAATACTCTATAGGCCCCTGCCACCAATGTTTTTTTTAAATATTCTCTTGGGCCTGAATGTTTCTTTTTAACTTGTAAGGGCAGAGACACATGGTCAGATTCGGGTAGATTAGTCGACGGCGACAAATCTCCACTTCTTCAGGATGACTAATCTCTCCGAACTGCCTTCCCCTGCCTTCCCGCTGGCTAGAATGAAAATAGTCGGCGGAAGTGCACTCGGAGTGCTTCGTTTTTCCAAGTCACCCTAAGTGTCCTCATGAGGCAACTTTGTGCGACTTTGGAAAATTAATCGGTGATTTTCATTCTAGCCGGCGGAAAGGCAGTTCGGGGAGATTTGTCGCCCCGAAGAAGAAGAGATTTGTCGCCCGGCGACTAATCTCCCCAAATCTGACATCTGTCTCTGCCCTAAGGGGGGGCCCTGGCAGCAATGTTTTTTTTTATCTTATGGGGGGCCCTGACCACCAATGATTTTTAAAAAACTTTTATGGGGTGTCCTGGCACCAATGTTTTTTTTTTTAACTTATAGGGGAGCCTTGGTCATCCGTTATTTTTTCTAACTTATCAGGGGGCCTGACCATCAATGGCTTTTTATAACTTGTGTTTAAATGACCCCCAGAGCTTTTACACTTCGAGGAACGAATGATGCCCAGCTGCAAAAGCAGTTGATGCAGCACAAAGACCCGCAGCCCAGGGGAAGATATTCTAACAATAGACACTTGGCTGAGAGACCTGGAAGCTGCTGCTGAGCATGAGGAAATCTGAGAGTCCCTGGCAGGCACCTATTGATGCTGCTGGCTCTCTATCCTGTTCCATCTTCGGTGCCTCTCTCTCTCTCTCTCCAGCAAATACACATGTTTCCAATTCTTTCTCCTTTTGCCTTCCTAATTTATGAAACATTCTTTTTTCTCTTGCAAAAACCCCACTAGGCTTGGCTCTGAAAGGCTTCCTTCTGTTACTTTGCATGGATCTGCTGACTCAGGGATACGCTGCATGTTTACATACACAAATAGATGTTTACCTCCGGTAGAAAGCAGTAACTGCTCAGCCTTAGTCAGTGGCACCAAATATAAACATTTTTAATGAGAAAACCAATTCTATACAAGTTTCCAAAACACATTAGTGAAACATTGGCAGTGATTTTAGAGTCATTTGTTGAAAGCAGTGTCTGTCTGTCCCTTTCTAATCTCTGCACTGCTGGTTCTGACCCTCGAAACAACATAGCAGGAACCAGCTGATAAATAGACCTGTAAAGAAGGCATTTTCAGAAAGTCTTGGCAGGAGGAAAGCTGGTTTGTGGGACATTGAACCAGCAGTGCAGGGACAATTTCACTTTCAATTACCTTTACAGATTTCTTTGATGGGGTTGTTCACCTTTAAATGAACATTTACTATGATGTAGAGAGTCTTCCCTCATAATTAAAATCTTCCCTCCCTCTAACCAGTTTAGTTGCACTTAGTCTCTGCACTCTCTCCAGCTCATTTATATCCCTCTTAAGGACTGGAGTCCAAAACTGCACTGCATACTCCAGATGAGGCCTCACCAGGGACCTATAAAGAGGCAGAATAATGTTTTCATCCCTTGAGTTAATGCCCTTTTTTATGCAAGACAGAACTTTATTTGCTTTAGTAGCCACAGAATGACACTGCCCAGAATTAGACAACGTGTTATCTACAAAGACCCCTAGATCCTTCTCATTTAAGGAAACTCCCAACACACTGCCATTTAGTGTATAACTTGCATTTATATAATTTCTGCCAAAGTGCATAACCTGCATTTATCAACATTGAACCTCATGTTCCAGTTTGCTGCCCAGTTTTCCAGTTTAGACAAATCACTCTGCAAAGTGGCAGCATCCTGCATGGAACCTATAGTTCTGCACAATTTAGTATCATCTGCAAAAATAGAAACAAGTCTTTCAATACCCAAATATAGCTCTTTCTTGCTAAGGTTCCTGGGTGCTCCTAAATTAATTTTGTTACTTGCTGCAAACTTCCTTAACCCTTTGGAAACTGCAAACTGGACTTTGCTTCATACAGCTTCCTCATTGGTCCCAACTCCAATCATCAAGAGCCGTTAGGCCCTGACACAACTTTAGGAATCCTGCATCCATATAATGGATTTATAATACAATACAAAGTTATAAATAGGGATAAAATACCAAAACAAAAGAAATAAATCAACAAGGGCCCATGACTTTCTCTCAGGAGCTGTTTATTCATTATGTTATCATTGCTTATTGTGGCATTAAAATATGGCTTGAGTGACAAAACTTTATTTGCCCATCTCATGGTAAAAAGACGACTGATGGATGAATGTTGCGCTGTGCAGGTTGCTAGGAGAGTTTTTTGCCATGAGGTCATTCTGTCCTACAACAACAACACATCAAACAGACGGCTCAACAGAGAATGGCTGGAACTCTGAGAATGACCCCCCATCCTTTAAAGCCTAGGATACAGATGTAATAAATGGCTCAGCCATGCATTCAGTAAGATCCCTATTGGTGTCTTTCCTCTCAGTTTCCACAGCTCCATATAAAGCGAACGAAAAAAAAAAAAAATGTTTAGATTGGACTTGTTTTCATCCTTGGAGACTTCAGAGATGCCATTAATGACTTCCTAAATGTTTAGCATATGAATAGACTGAATGCTAATCGCCCCCTCTTTAATTCTGGAAAATAAAACCTCGGATATCATTCTACTTTATTCTCATGGGAGAAACATGACTCTGATGTGGGTAATAAAAAATATTAGATATCCTTTAATTAGTAAATAAACAGAAACAAATAAACTGGCTTTGTTATCTAACCTGAACAGTAGCTTGAATATGTGAGCAACTTTTTCATTTGTCCTTTCTTTGGGATTATATAACAATATGAATTTGGTTACATTATGACATTATTCACAACGTATTACTGTATCACAGGTAGATAGGTTCTTCTCATGGTTTGGTTTGTTAGCCTGCTATTTCCTTATCATGTGGCTTTCATTCTCTTTACAATGTCCTTTATGTGTGGTCATGATTACTTCTACCAGACTAAGTTACTAAATTACTGGGAAACCTATTCTGCACTCCCACTCTTCTATTCCCAGTACTGACTGCCTGTTGCTTTTATGAATTTAAAATAAAACATCTAGCCTGTAAATCCTTTCCATGTTCAACCAGTAATCTGCTTTTTTCCTTTCTCGCTCCCTCCTCCAGCTAGTCCTAGAGGATTTTTTTCACTAGAACATGAGACCTTCTTCCCTAAGAATCTACTATTTTGTACCTACTACCTACATTTTATTGTAGATTTATTATACTCCTTGCATATCAAGCCTGTACCAGATACAAACTTTAGCCACATCTTTGCTCCAGGACATACATTTTATGCACAGCTTACTAAATAAAATACATACACAAAAATATTAGAATGTAATTACCCTCAGTACATAAAACATGAACCATGAACTTCACCAGCACATACATAATAAAAGACTGGAACATATAAAAGTAAATAAAGGTCCAGAACTGGACAATATTCATCCCAGGGTACTAAAGGAGCTTAGCTCTGTGATTGCAAAACCTCTTTGCTCAATTTTTCAGGATTCATTTAGGTCTGGCAATTTGCCAGAAGATTGGGGAATTCATAATGTGGTGCTGCAATTACAAAAGGGATCCTGTTCTCAGTCTGAAAATTATAGGCTTGTTAGACTGACATTAGTAGCAGAAAAGCTTTTGAAAGGGGTAATAAGGTATAAGATACTTGTAATACATTGAAAATCCCAGTATTATGAGTTTGTGTCATCATGGTTCTACGCAGACTGTTAAAGAATATTGGTCTGAAACAATATTTGCAGTTAGATAGAGAACTGGCTTGAATGATAGATTGCAAAGAGTGGTTGGAAATGGAACATTTTATAATTGGACCAGTGGAGTACCACTGGGGACTGGCCTTAAGGGTAAGGCCAGACGAGGAGATTCGGGGAGATTTTGTCGCCTGGCGACTTATCGCCACGTCTTTTGCGCGACTATCTCCCCGAACTGCCTCAGCGTCTTTTCCCCATAGGCTACAGCGCACGAGGCAACTTTAGGCGACTATTGAAAACGCATCGCCGCGTGTGCATTAGCGCAGGCGATTTTGCGCTGTAGCCTATGGGGAAAAGACGCTGAGGCAGTTCGGGGAGATAGTCACGCAAAAGACGTGGCGATAAGTCGCCAGGCGACAAAATCTCCTCGTCTGGCCTTACCCTAAACCTTTGCTTTTTAACTTGTTTATTAATGACGTGAAGGTGTACTGTTTCTTTTTTTTTTCTAATGATACAAAATTTTGCAAAAGTTCCGTGCAAGATGCTGCCACTTTGCAGAGTGATTTGCCTGAACTGGAAAACTGGGCAGCAAACAAGGTTCAGTGTGAGAGTGTGTTGAGGGTATCCTTAAAGGAAATGTTACACTAAATTTTTTTTAGTAAAAAATCTATTCTACCCTGCACTAAGATAAGCTCTGTCCTGCACAAAGTTTACCACTTGCAATGCCTTATTAAAAAAAACCATGATATAACTCTGCTTAATGTTAGGGCCCCCAAAATATCCAGAAGTTGTTTCTGTTTTACCCATATATTAAAGTGACTCATTAATTAGGGCCTTGTGGCCTCCTATGCCTTCTGGATCTCCTACAGCCCAGGGTCTGGATGGGTGTAAAATAAGGGCTGTGTTTGACTAGTGGTAGCCCCTATATGGACTGACAGACTACAGGAGACTCTGTTTGGCAGTACACCTGGTTTTTATGTAACCAAATCTTGCCTCCAAGCCTGGAATTCAAAAATAAGCCCCTGCTTTGATACCACTGGGAGCAACATGTTACTCACAAACTCCTGGTTGGGGATCTCTACTATAGACACTCACACTTGGGGGTTATTTATCAAGCTCCGAATATCTGAACCTCTAATAATTCGTCATTTTCGGAGCAAAAAAAACCCTACGAATTATTTGAGATTGGTCTAACAACTCTGATTCCGAAACCCCAGCATCCGATGATCTCAGGGATTCGGAGCAAAAACCTCAGAAAACTCTGAAAAAATCGTAGTTTTTGTGGAAAACTCTGAACAATTCTGAGTTTTCAGGGAAACACTCACACTTGGGGGATTATTTATCAAGCTCCGAATATCCGAACCTCTAATAATTCATCATTTTTGGAGCAAAAAAAACCCTACAAATTATTTGAGATTTATTAAAGTTCGATGGTCTAAAAACTCTGGATCCAAAACCCCAGCATCCGATGATCTCAGGGATTCGGAGCAAAAACCTCAGAAAACTCTGAAAAAATCGTCGTTTTTGTGGAAAACTCTGAACAATTCGGGGAAAGCTCTGAAGTTTTCAGAGTTTTGCCCAACCCTATTTATTTATTATTTTCATAAATAAGGTCCATTCGGGAATTCGGAGTTGCTCGGAGTTGGAGATGAATTCTGACCTTGATAAATAACCCCTTTATGTTGCACTAGAGAACCCCCAGCACCTGAGGAACATGTGAGAGAATGTGATTGTGGTAGCTACAATTACACCAAAACTCTGGAACAAACATTGCATTGTACGAAATTGCAATTGTTTTTTAGTAAATTAGCCCTTTTATCGCAGATGACCCTGAAAATTACATTTACATTTTGGCTCGTGTTAAAGCAAATATTTTCTGTTTAAAAAACAGTCCTGAATATTTTTATTTAAAACACAGCTAGCAGGCATGGCACACGTACTGGCACCTTCCCTTTCATTGCGCTGTTCTTTGGTTTTCTTGGAATTCTGCAGAATGTTGGAAGGTTTCCATTTCAGAGCTTGGAGCTTCAATCCACTGAAAGTGGAATATATACAGGATAAGTGCGAGTGTTTAATAAATACATCTATATGACCTGAAGTGGCACAGCTGGGCACTGTGGCTATCTGTTTATCACAGATGGAGCGATATGGCAAAGCTCTCAATATTTATATGATTTCAGGAGAAGTATTTCATAGCAGCCTGTTTTTCAGACTGTGGTATTTCCTTTTAAGAAGTATAAGGATTTTATTATGAGATGGAATGAATTAGGTTTTGGTTTCTTGGGAAGATAATGAAATTGACAACTCTGCATTTAAACGTAACCACTTTATTGTGTATCTGGCCTTAGGGCAATGACACGTTGCAATGTTTTTTCCTTTCTAAAAGTACTTGTCAAACAGATGAGTCAAACAGATGATGCCCCGCGCTTATTAGGGCCCCACACAGTGGCCTCCCTCCAAGTACTGGCTGCTCCCCTCTGGATGGGTGTCACAGTCTCGATAAATATGACTCCCCACATTATATAAATTGCACACAAAGATGCCTGGAGGTGAGAGGCCTGAAGGATCTCTGATGATAAAGTTTGTATGAGGCTTGGGGCAGGACCACTACTGTGTTGTCATGAAATGCCTTGGGGCCCAGGGCCACCATTAGAAATCACAGGGCCCGTACAACAATATTTTCGTGGCCGTACAACAAAATTTTCGTGGCTCCTGGGCCCCGCCCACCCCGGCCCCCAATGCATAACAGCAACCCCCCCCCCCACAAGTTATAAAAAGATATTGATGGTCAGGGCCCCCTTATAAGTTAAAAAAAAACTGTGGTGCCACGACCCCCCATAAAAGTTTTTTTTTAAAAAATTGATGGCCAGGGCCCCCTGTAAGTTAAAAAAAACATTGGTGCCAGGCCCTTACAAGTTAAAAAAAATTGGGGATGCAGAGAATATTTAAAAAAAAAACATTAGTGGCAGGGGCCTGTAGAGTATTACAATAATACATTGGTGGCCAGGGGAATAAAAAATAAATAAAAAAAACACACATTGGGTTTCAGTAGAATTGAACTTGTGGCTTCAGTACTTCAACTTCACCTCCTTTTGTGACTTCGGGTCTTTTCGCTGCTTCAGGACTTCAGCAATTCGGCTTTTGGCGGTTCGGGCGGCATGGCTTCAGGCACTGTGAAGGGGGGCCGGCTCTTTCAAAAAGTGCAGCACAGTTGGGCCCCCCCTTCAGGCCCGGGCCTGGTACAGTTGTACCCCCTTTGCCCCCTGATGGCAGCCCTGTTGGGGCTATAGGGTGCCATGAAATGCTGGGGGCCAATGGAACAAGGAACAGAGATGAACGAGCAGCGTTACACTGGAAGCCAGCAGCAGTCAGCTGGAGAGAGGCAGGGATTGACACCATTTGTTCTACTATCCCTGGAGACCCGATGGCCTGCCAATCAGCAAACCCAGTCTAGGGGTCACACCAGACTGATCCAAATTGTCCCCTGCATTCGATAAGACTGTCCTTGTTGTCAAAAACCTGGTGGACTCCTGGCCCTCATGTGCCCTCATGTGCCTGCTAGCCCAGGTCCACTGACTGGCCACCTCCTCAATGCGATGTGACGCAATGCGCATGTGTGCATGTATGGAGCGGTGGACATCAGAAATCCCCTGGTGGTTGCAAGCAGGGCCCTTGGCATCGCAGCTTTGTGCCCTAGAAAAAGTTAAATGACCCCACATTTTGTAGTATGGAAAAAACCAAGGTCAATAAAATAAGATCTGTATATCCACAAGGGCAGCAAGCAAAGTGCAATCTACATGTTTTTCTAATAAATTAGCATTTCTTCCCCCACAAATCCATCTTAGTTTTGATCACCAGGAGGAGTTGTACTTAACACATTTGCGGGCCGAATGCATCACAATTAACACAACTGTGATCGCAGTTCACTGTAAATCAGATGCAATTGCACTTTAAGTTTTCCAAGTCTGGTTGTTGTCATTTCCAGTGTTTGGTGTGATTGGTGCTTTATAAATACACGTTAATCATAAAAACACCTGAACCAGTTCAGTCAAAAGCACAAAATGTATTTTCACAAGAACAAATTTTAAAGATGAGCCAACGTTCTATTTGAAATCGAAGTCATGGTACATAGTACATATCTTCCATAAAATATTAAATATAATAAATACTGCTAATTATTTTCAGTATGACAGCTATTGTGTTCCTTGTCCTCGTAACTGCCCCAAGGCACAGGGAGTAAACTGACTGACATGGGAACTGAACTGGGCTTTGTGCTTCAGGGCTTACTATCTTAATTCAATGAGCCACACATGCTTCCTTAGCGGGGGTGAGGGAGATGTGATCGGCAGCAGTTATGAAATTAAAATTTGAAACCGATTACAAGGAACTGCTCCCCTGCCATTGCACTAAATTCTGCAGTTTTGCATTCCACAAATTTAAGTGCCATTTGGCAGGCAAATCCAACCCTGCTTACTCTCCATTAATACTACAGATGAATCAGTCTATGAATAGATACAAGATTAAAAGATATAAACTGCATCTGAAAACTGTACTTTGCACACTGCGTCTGGTAAGTAAATGCCTCGATAGATGATAGATAGATAGATAGATAGATAGATAGACGGATGGACAGATAGATAGATAATGGATGGATGGATGGATACATAGCGCTTCACTTTGCTGAAATGTTCTGCTCATGAGCACACTGGATTTTTGCCTGTAAATCGTTAAAAGTTGTTAAAAATCGTTAGAAATCCGGAGAATGCATAACAGTGATGGGAGATCGGGGGACAGAGCAGAAAATCTTATAACTCCCCAAAAAATCGGGGAAGTTGACAGCTCTGAGATATAAACAGTAGATAGACACGATAGATAGATAGATAGATAGATAGATAGATAGATAGATAGATAGATAGATAGATAGATGATAGATAGATAGATAGATAGATAGATAGATAGATAGCCTACTTAGCTACTGTAGACCCCTTTTGCGCTTGGCAAATTTTATTGTGTTTTTAGTATCAGTAGTAACAAAACTTGAATTCTCATTTATATTATTATCCAGATGATGCTCATCTCTGTCTCTCCTCTTCAGATCTGCTCTCCCCTTGTTTTTCATTGCCTACAACTCAACATGAACAAATCTGAACTGTTAATCTTCCCAACTTTTGCATACCTTCTACCCAAAATGACCATCAATGTTGATAAAAAACAGATTTAGACTTCACTCTGCACATTGCCCTCTTCTCCTTATTCATTACCTCTTCACTGTATCGCATCTGGGACTCTTTGCACATACTGCGCCCATTCTGGAATGCCTTTCCTTGTCCATTTAATGGTAGGGAGTCATCCAAGGTCATAAATCACATTGGGTGATGGTGGGAACTTGCAGTGATCACCTCAGCCTGCATGAGGTCATTTTTGAGGAATTAGTTACACCTCAGTTCTCTGATGATGGTGCTTGTTGTTGGCATTCCAGTCATTTTGTATCTTCCTTTGGAACCAATAAGCCATCCTCAGTGTGTTGCAATTCAATAGTTATTCCCCATTCCATTTGTCAGTCCCAGAGCCATTCTCCACCCCTTTAAACGCTTCCTCCATTCTATTGCAAAAAGGGAATGTTGTGCTCACCAGTAAATAATTTGAAACCATTAGATTGGGGGTGCAATGAGGGTGTGATCACAAAATTCATATAAAAATGTATTCTTTTTATATTTTGATAAATGTATAATGAAGCAGTAGTATTCTTAATGTATTAGGTGAAATTGGATGTAGGACTGGCCAAACTAATGATGACTTTGATTCAGTTGGCCATCTTGAAATTTATTGCGATATATTGACAAACAATCCATGGTTTGTTTGAAGGGAACCTCTTTTCTTTTCTCCACTCTATATCTATGCCTTCAGTATACCCCTTTTCCCTTCTTCCATACTCACTAATAATTGGCGCATTTTCACTACGCACTTACTAGCACAATATAAATTTATAGAACCTCTACCACCATGCAGATTACCCCACCTCATGTCTTAATCCTCTTTGTTGAGATTTTAAATGTGAGTAGGATCCTCCCCTAATGTATATGCACTTGCAACAATTTGTTTTATAACAATGCTAGCACATTAAAATTGTTATGTCTTGCACTTGTATCCCCTTCCTCCATAAAGTGCTTCAGCTAAACAAATAATGATATTTTTCTGAGCTGATACATAGCCAGTCTGACGGCTTCAACGTACTCGTCAATCTGGAACCTTGAAGGCATCTGGTACACTCAGATGCACAAGAGAACCCCTGTGGATTCCTTTAGGGGCTTCTGGTTTTCTACTGTGGAACCAACAGAGGATATGACTGTTTTGTAGTAAGAAAGTCCAGAAAAAAGTACCAGCAAGGATCAGGCAAATCGTAGTCACAAAACAGGCAAATGGGTCGAGGCAGACGGTAGGAATTGAAGTCAAACAGGCAGAAGTCAAAAAACAGGAAAGTCAAAGAGTATATTACACTTCAGCAGGATCTGTGAACAGAAGCCAGTTTGGGCATTGTTAAAATGGAAAAGGACCTTCTTAAAGTTTACATCTCATGACAAAAAATTAGATCATAACGTTTAGGGTCAAAACGTGAGACGCTCAGTGTCAACTGCGAGCGACCAGACGTCTGTGTCACTTGCACACGGCCAATGCAGCGTGCGCCTATGTCCCATTAGCCAAGGAGAGAGGCGTTGGGAGGTAAGGGAACGGGGCAATCTTCCGGCGCGTCTTACACGGCTTTACATCATCAAAATCTGAATTTTTCTGAGTATTTAAATTAAAAAAGTCAGAGCAAACTAGAATCCACGATTGGACCTTATTTATTATTAAAAAAGCAAGATTTAATCGCATCAGGGAAAAACAATAAAATCGAGCGAAAACCTAAAATCGTAAAAAAAAAAAATTCCCGAATCGCTCCATTTTTTTAAAAATAGGAAAGAAAGAGATCTAGGATTCTACAGTCTGCTTCCTCTGCCGGTGCCCAATATCCGTTCTCCCTCGGATGCAACAATCAAACAGTATGTAAGTGTTGGCTTGCACCGACTGTATGTTTTTTTTCCTCTCCAGTTCTCCATTATTTCTATAGGAATGCGCTTAAAGGGACTTGGGGCAGCTGGGAAATTGACAAAATGTCTAGCCCAATGTCAGATTTCAAAATTGAATATAAAAAAATCTGTTTGCTCTTTTGAGAAATGGATTTCAGTGCAGAATTCTGCTGGAGCAGCACTATTAACTGATTCATTTTGTAATTTTTTTTTTTTCCCATGACAGTATCCCTTTAACGAAGTGTAACGTTTTCTTCAATAATAAAATATATATAAAAATTACACTCACATTTCCAAAATGCAATAGCGTGTGTAATAATGTCTCTGTAGTGCCAAAGTCCGGACCTTTCTAGTGCGGTCAGTTGTTTGTTTGCCCGTTTTATATTGTCTCCCAAAAATCCACAAGAGAGCAGCAAATCCCCCAGGTAGACCTATCATATTGGGGATAGGTTCATCTACAAGCAATTTATCACAGTAGATTGATAGGATGCTACAGAAATATGTAGTTTCCCTATAAAAGATTCAACTCAAGTAATCCAAACTTTACACAAATTGAGTTGGAACCAAATATGATCCTGGCAACACTTGATGTTATACCCTTGTACACATCAATAAGACATAGCCAAGGCCTTAAAGCAACAGCACATTTTTTGGAACATGATGATCTCTGCCCCCCCCAGGAAGAATTTATTTTAAAGGCCATTGAATTTATATTGGTACATAATTACTTCTGGTTTCAGGACAGATCTGCAAATATGTGGGACAGCCATAGGTACTAGGTTCACGCCCAGTTATGCTAATCTGCACATGGGTCTTTGGGAGAAAATCAACATCCTCCCATGGCTACAAATGGGCACAGACCTGGTCCTATGGCATCGCTACATAGACAATATTATATTTATTTGGAGAAGATCGGAAAATGCAATGAATGATTTTGTTGTGTCGCTTAATTTGAATGATCTCAATCTCAAATTTTCATTAACTTATAATACAGAAAGAACCAAATTTTTAGACTTAGAAGTTTATGTAAAGAATGCACAGATACAATTTAAAACATTTTTAAGGATATTGATTGATGTAAACAACTGCGTAGTTCCCAGAAGCAGCCCACTATCCACAATGGATAAAAAGTATCCCCTTTAACCAGATGTGTAGAATTAAAAAAACTGTAGTGAACAAAAAATATTAAATGAACAGTTGGACCATATGAGCAAAATATGTTAAAACAATCAAGAGATAAGGTGGATAGGATAGACAGAGAAAATATCCTGAAAAACAAAATAAAAGAAGTTAAAGGGGAAACAAAACAAGAAATATTTTTTTCTAACACTTATAAACCCTTAGCTAATAATAAAAGTAAAATTATTAAAAAAAAACACTGGGGGAAACTAAAATGGGACAGAGAACGACTATCCCAGAACAACCAAGGGTAGTATTTAAGAGAGCAAATAATCTGAAACAAATTTCATGGTAATACTAAGAGAGAAAATGTAACAGAAAAGGAAAATATATGGGAAGGTTTTTATAAATGTTCACTATGTAAAGCAGTGATCCCCAACCTGTAGCTCGTGAGTAACATGTTGCTCTCTAACCCGTTGGATGTTGATCCCAGTGGCCTCAAAGCAGGAGCTTATTTTTGAATTCCAGGCTTGGAGGCAAGTTTTGGTTGTATAAAAAACAGGTGTACTGACAAACTGAGTCTCAATGTAGGTTGACAATCCACATAGGGGCTACCAAATGGCCAATCACAGGTATAATTTGGCACCCCATGAACATTTTTCACGCTTGTGTAGCTCCCCAGCTCCTTTTTCTTTTGAATGTTGCTCACGGGTTCCAAAGGTTGGGGATCCCTGATGTAAAACATGTAGGTATGGCAAGAAGAAAAATCCTTTATCTCCGAAGTAAACAAAAAAGAATTTAAGATCAAGCAGAATATTAGATGTACTAAGAAAAACATTAGATATTGTTTACAATGCCCATGTGACCAACAGTACAACAAAACAAACCGAATGTTAAAAGATAGAATAAGAGAGCATGTAAACTATATAAAAAAAGGGAAAGTAAATCATAGTATTACTTTAACGAAATTCATGGAATGAACGCCATAGGTTTACCATATTGGAGTATGGAAGAGGTTAAAAAGAAATTGAGAGGAGGGGATTTAGTTAAGACAACCCTTCAGTGTGAAAGCAAATGGATCTACACTTTAGAAACATTTACTCCAAAGGCCTAAATATAGACATACATCTGAGAGCCTTCTTATAAGTGAAAAGCAATAGTCATCTCTTTTTAAAACATACAGTAGGTTTCCTAAAATGTATTTTTAATCAGTTTTATGACAATGTAACTAGAACGGTTACCATGTGCTTGCGTCAACATGGTTGCCGTTTCACTGTAAAAGGAAGACATGTGCAGTAGTGTTTGTGAAGCATTTGAGGAAGTGGCAAGACGAAGCGCGTCAGGCTGTGACATCACACGCATGTGCCTAGCACTACATGCTGCGGTTGAACGCCGGCGAACAAGAACTAGAACAAGCACTAGAATGGTCCAGACTTTTCCACTATGGGAACATTATTACATACGCTATTACATTGTGGAAATGTGAGTGTAATTTTTATATATATTTTATTATTAAAGAAGATTTTACACTATTTTAAGCACATTCCTATAGAACTACTGAAGAACTGGAGAAGAAAAAAAACCCTTACAGTCGGTGCAAGCCAACACTTTATTTGAAGGTTCATATAAGTATTAAACGTTTGTAAGTACCCACCCACAATAACTCCCAAATCACTGTTTAGATAAAAGGTGGGTCCATTAACCAAGGGGTGAAGGAGAAGGAGCACCTCCCTTATAGATTGTGAGACCACCTAAAGGTGTATAGTAAAAGGTCAAAAATACTACACTATCATCAGATAATTTGTCCTTTTTATCTATCCTCAAGCTGTTTCTGAGTGCTGGTCCATTCATTTAATACTGCTCCATTTTTTCAGTTTTTTTCCTGAAAAGCCAGAATTTTTCGGATTTTTAATGGAAAAGCCCGAACTAGTCAGATTCTCAGGCTAATAACAGTGCAGACTTCCAAATAAGATAGGGACCTCTCCCATTGACTTATATACAACCTCAGCAGGTCCGAGATGCCAGATTTTCAGATATATCATAAAAAGTAAAAACGTTTATTATAAATGAAGTCACTGTAGCAACCAATTTGCAGATAGCATTTACTATTCACTTGTTTGGAACCAGATTGGTTGTTATGGGTTACTAGACCTGGGCAAATGTTATGGCTTTCACTACACTCACTCTGTCTCAAAATAAATCCTAGTCTTAATTCGTAAATAAGGACATAACATCTAGACAAAGCAGAAGCATATCCATGTCCCAAACAACCTCCTGCAAACAATTTATTAAGTTCTTTTCAAAAGTACGCTTAGTCTGTACCTTTCAAAATCCCTCATAATTTCTATAAAGGTTGGCACTTACCTGTATTTTGAGTTGGCTGGGATTTGGGACAAAGGTTATAAATATTTATTATCTAAGGTTTCGCTGATATAAACTGCCAACAAATTAAGTATGGGGCCCTCTAAAGGGCTTCCCTGATCGATATCTGGCCGAAAGTCGGCCACATGTCGATCGGCTGGCCTTAAACATTTCGTCAGATTGAGGAACGCATTGGTTCATTACATTTAAGAAAACTCGAATTTCGGATTTAAGAAAACTCGACTTTTTCTCAATTTTATTTTTAAGAAACCACAAATAAACACAAATGTCAGTCATTTATCAAAAGATCCGAACTGAAAAAGCACGGACAGGAAAAAGTTGTGAAAACTGCACAATAACTACGACTTTTGCCGCACAAAAGTCAGCGTCAAAAACACCCAAAAAACCTCAAAAGCCACGAAGATCTTCCAGTTGTAAAAGGGACATCTGAGATTGACATAACGTCTCATTCAACAATGGTTTAAGGGTGAGATGGCAATTCTTGTCATATATATATATTTTTATTTATTTATTTATAGTATCTAGGTGTAACAAACTTACTGTCACTGATTAACCGTTCAAATCTTGCTTGATTAGTAGTTGTGACCATATCAACATTTATCCATTCTTTTTTTTTTTTTTTTTATAGAACAGCTGTAGAAAAAGTCAAAATAAAATGTTCTTTGCAAGGCCATGTGGAATGCCAGGTATTTCTACAAAGAAGGACCTGTGTGTTCTCCTCAAGCCATCGTTCTCGTGCCAAGGCTGCCAAAAATGTTGAGGTAACTGCTGTGCTCTTGGTTCTGTGGTCTAGATTATATTTCATCTCTCACGTCGCAGGAGATGGCTGAGACAAAGTATCTGTGGTGTATAAATATTCAGGGTTATACTTGTGCCGCAGTGGGACGGCTTTAAATATCCTCCATGTTGCTTCGTCTAGGCAAGGGACAAGACAAAAATAGAGATGGGTTTATAAAGTACGTTCAGTTCTATATGCAAAAATATCTCATTCTAATTTTTGTTTCGATGAAGAATGCTTTTCTTGTTTAGGTTCCTTGGCTTTTCTCCGGCAAGAAAAACAAAGAGAAAAGAAAAAAACAAAGTTGACGAAATGTATCTGTGCTTGACCAGTGTTCCCCGGTCCATAGGAGTCTTTTGGCTGTTAGGGAGATACTGGGAGCCGTAGCTTAACAACTTCTACAGGGCTGCTATGTATATATAATTCCATTTACACCCATCTATACAAAGTCATCCATGGCTTATGGAAAAGTCTTCTATCTTCAGCATTCTAATATCCTTGCCTCACTCTTTTCATTGTAGTAAACAAACTAGTCAAACACAATGAAAAACAATTTCTCCAGCAGCTATTAGATCTTTATTTGTACTTTGCTCTAGTCTTCATCAGTGATCCCCAACCAGCGACTTGTAAGCAACATGTTGCTCACCAAACCCTTGGATGTTGCTCCCAGTGGCCGAAAAGCAGGAGCTTATTTTTGAATTCCAGGTTTGGAGGCAAGTTTTAGTTGCATAAAAAACAGATGTACTGCTAAACTGACCCTCCTGTAGGCAGCAAGTCCACATAGGGGCTACCAAATGGCCAATCACACTAATTATTTTGCACCCCAGGAGCATTTTTAATTATTTTTTCATCACTCTTTTATCATCTGAATGTTGCTTATGGGTAAAGAATGGTTGGGGACCCCCACTCTAGAATAATGAGAGAACCCTGATGTGAAAACTCTACCTTCATTTTTAGATTATAGGATGTATTACAGGTAGAGGACTCAGACCTATACCTGTTTGCATACACTTTTTGAGCAGGACAAACTGAGCAAATTTGACTTCATGGGTAAAATTACTGGAATAATCACTGCCTATTTAAATTAACACTAGGTACCATCCTCCCACTCTTATGAGTTGTGGAATCAAAGGTGAAATGTGCCTCTGGGGCAGTACAGAAAAAAACATGTGGATTGTCTATTTTTGTAGAGAAAGCATTATTTTGTCATTATGACTAGGAGAACATATTTGTCCGCTTCTAGAGAACAATTCAACTAATTATTAACTATATTGTAGAAAATAGATGTGCTTTTCTCAGTCACATTGCAAGTGGCAAAGAATGTAGTAAATAGTCAATATTATGTCACACATACTTGAAAACAGGAGTTTATCCGGTTCTGGCACCTTTGTGGGTCATATATGAGTATGTCAGCATCATTACACATGTATATGTCCATAGCATTATAATAACTATCAAACACCATTAATCATATTTGTCTCATTTATTCCCTTTCTACTCTTTGCCCAGGCTTGACTTTGTTCTTGGGTGGTGCTGTAGGCTCTTTCCTTTGTTTGAAAATCCCGTGTACCCAAATATTGTACTGCAACTCATTTTTGAACCTGTCCTACTCGTACCAACCATACCCAAGTTATTTATTTCACTTCTTTCTACCTGCCCATGAGCTTCAGTCATCTAACTATAAGGGGCATATTTTATATCCAATAAGAATTATTACCATTTAGGGCAGAGACACACACAAGGATTTGGGCAGATTTATCGCCTCTTCTTCAGGCGACTAACCTCCCTGAAAAGCCTTCACGCCGACTAGAATTGAAATCACCGGCGTGTTGGAGCAATTCGTTTTCCGAAGTTTCCTCGCGAGGCAACTTCGGGCGACTTTAAAAATGAAGCACTCTGAGTGCCATCCCACAGGCGATTTAGATTCTAGTCAGCGGGAAGGCTTTTTGGGGAGATTAGTCGCCCGAAGAAGAGGCGATTTGTTGCATGCGTCTCTGCCCTTACAGGCATGTTGGAGATTATCCACCTCTTCTCTGCTATCAACCTGCCTGTGAAAAAATAGCGGGCTAACACACCACAATCGCCAGGCTTTACCGTGTATAAAAACAAAGTCAAATTTTTATGTGTTTTTTTGTTAGAGTGACTTCTGCTAGAAAGCAATTTAAAATAACGGCAGCAAATCTGAAGATTGCTTGGCATAAAATTATACACACCTTGATACATTTTCAATGTATTTTACACAGCTTTTTACGCTGATTTTTGGCGAATTTAGTTTTACACGGCATAATAAAGAATTCTAGTCTTACCTTGAGCAGATTATGGCCAAGTTGTCTATTTCAGCCTCTGACAGTTGGTCTGTATTCTTTCTATAGGATAACTGGGTGTGACATAATTGTTATATCAAATAAGAATTGTTACCATTTACAGGCATATTCGAGATTTTCCACCCCTTCTCTGCTATCAACCTCCCTTCTGTGAAAACTCTACAATCTTTGGGGCAAATTCACTAAAGTGTGAAGCACCTAATGCTAGAGCAAATTTGCCAGCGTGACGTCATTTCGTTACTTCGTCGATTTACTAACGGGTGCTGGCGTAAATTCGCTAGCGAAGTGGACCTACTCTAGCACTACTTCGCACCCTTACGCCAGGCAAAGTTGCACTATGGCGAAGGGACGTAACTACGCTAATCCACTAACTTGCGCATTTTACTGAACGTTACCTCTTGCGCCAGACTTGCCTTCACCACCTCAGATCAGGTGAAGTGCAATAGAGTAGATAGGGATTGCTTCAAAAAAAGTTGAAATTTTTTCTAAGTCCCAGAAAATGCTGGCGTCTTTTCCTTTTTTAAGGGTGATAGGCTGAAAAAGATTGTAAATTTTTTTGGGGTACCCTCCTTCCCCCCTACATTTCCTAACATATGGCACCTAAACTATACAGTGGGCACATGTGTAGGGCATCATAACACCTCTATTTTATTTTATGAAGTTTTCCCAGCATTGTGTAGTGTAATGTATTTGCTGCTATATATATACGTCCATTGTACTTAAACTTGGCGCCGTATGCAAATTAGGCATTTAACGAATTAACGCTAGCGCAACTTCGCTACCGTTCGCTTCCCTGAGCCCAACTTCAGATTTTAGTGAATTAGCGGCGCCCTGGCGAAACTTCACCTGGGGAAGTGCGGAGAAGTGTGGCGAAGCCTGCGCTAGCGCAACTCCGCAGGTTAGTGAATTTGCCCCTTTGTCAGAAGTCACAACGACAATGAAGAATCAAACTCACCGACTGTGCAATCAATATTACAATTTATTACAAATCTCCAAACCCCTGTAAAGATTTTCCAAAGAAGGATAATTGACAATATATTACGTGTCAGATTAACCGGTAACCATAATGCTGCTTTATTTGTGGGTTTATCAAACTCCGCATATGTGCACATTCCTGAAACCAAATAAATCACTGGAATTCTGGAAGTTCAAATTACCCAAAAGAAACAAGTTCGTGAACATCCAGCCACTAATCAGAAAGACCATAAATCAAAAGCTGGCAACATCTGAACCCAACATGCATGGGCAAAGCAAACAATTAAATAGTGAGCTTTCCAATGTTCCCATTGCTTTCAGAATGTATCCTCAGCATATATATGTTAAACAAATGGAGATGAAGTTGCGACATTTTGCTTGGGAAAGGTGCCCACAAAAACAGGAATGAAGAAATTTTAGCAGTAATTAGTATCCAATATTGAGCATTATAACAGGACTACCTAGATCTGACATGCAATACAGAGATCCAAAGGTAGAGAAAAAATTTTAGCCAAATGAAAAACTTGAATTATATTTTTATATATATATCAGCATAAGTAAATTCCAGGGGAAATCTAAGCCAGCTGTTGAATACACGCCACACGGAGAGCATGGCATGACTAGGCACAAATATAACTTACTGTAGATTTAAGTTATCTATAGCAATTCCCCTTCATTACAGAATACAATATCCTTTTTAAACATCAAGTCAACCCCAAAATAAAAATTTGCCTAATAAAAGAAAGCGTAATCCTAAACAACTTTCCAATATATCTTTATATTTCAATGCTCTTGAAGTTATCTGTAAAACAATTTTTTACTGAAAGCAGCATTTGCTTAACTCCTAGGGGGCAAATTCACCAGCGACGGCTTCGCTCACATTGCAACACTTCGTTTATTGGGACTATTTTTTGAGGAAGTCCTATCTACTCTATTGCACTTCGCCTTGTCTGAGGTGCGAAGACAAGTCTGGCGCAAGAGGTAACGTTCAGTAAACGCCAGAGCGAAACTTTACCTGGGGTGAATGCCAGTAGCAATAGAGTCTATCTCCTTCACTAGCAAAGTTATGCCAGTGAACGTTATTAAATCGGCGAAGTACCGAAATGACATCACGCTGGCGAATTTTCGCCAGAGTTAGTCACTTCGCCATTTAGTAAATTTGCCCCCTAGTTCTTACTTTTTAAATGATGTTGCAAAAGTCTCAGTTCCCCAGCAAAGACAGGTCTGTTAATCAGCTGCCGTGTCTTACATTGTATCAACAGTCTGAGCCTCCAGTGCAGAGAATAACTAGGGGCAAATACTGCTTTCAATAGCAAAATAACTTAAAAACCATAGCAAACATGTCATAAATGTATATCGCAAAGTTGCTTAGAATTATATTTTCTTTTATTAGACAAAAAAAAATGTTTTTTTGGGTTGACATTCCCTTTAATGAAACACTAATCAATGCCTAAGCAATAGTTTGTTGTTACTAGTCATAAGGAACACCAACAACAGCTCCCACAACACAACAACAACCACACCTTTGGCATCTTGTACCTGCAAGCTGAACTCATAATAACATTTTGTACAGCAACAGTAAGCATAAACAACTGTAGAAGCTGATAAGGGACATGCTGCAAATGGTGGATGAAATAAAGTCTTCACTAAAGATGCCAAATGTTGCACATTCTGATATCTTTATTATTCTATTCAGATGCATATTTGCATGAATTAGCAGCTCAGCTGACCCAGGTGCATGAATCAATCTCATGAAGCACTTGACAGTTGACAATAGGGCTCATTTACAATTGCAACCACAGTTATGGTTACAATGAGGACACACATTGATGGCGTTCATTAAGGGAATTACATCCAAGCACACTCTTTGCACTTTCCTATAGTTAGCTTAGTGCCAGTGCATCCATCCAGCCTCTTGTTCTGAATTACATGAAAGTGCACCCATTGGTGAAGGGGAAACCTTAAACTATTACAATCTTCAAGCTGTGGCAATTCCTGGGTTCACAGTTGGAGTGGGCCTGCGGAACACTGGGAAACAAAACCCGGTGGGTGCCAGCCCTCGTGGGCTCTGCCGGCCCAAAGCCAATCCCTACAGCTCCTTGTCTCCATCTCTCCTTTCTGACCTTCCAACCGCCCGATTGCAATTATAAATAGTGATGGGCGAATTTATTCACCAGGCGCGAATTTGCGGCGAATTTGCACGATTCGCCACCAGCGAATAATTTTTTTTTCGAAAAAACAGACGCCGGCGTCAAAAACAGGTGCCGGCGTCAAAAACGGGCGGCGGCATAAAAAAAAGGGTGCCGGCGTCAAGAACGAGACGCCGGTGCCGTTTCGCGAATTTTTTGCCATTTCACGAATTTCGCAAATTTATTGGCGAAGCGAAACAACGCAAATTCGCCCAAGAAGGGTAAGTTGGAGGCGGGGGTTTTGAGGACAGAGTGGATTTGCTGAGGTGGGGGGCCTGTGGGGATTTGCAATTGGGGCAGGGGGATGGGCAGTGGACCCTGCTGCTGCCTGTGTTCGCACCGTGGACTGAAGCAATACTTGCAACCAACTTGTTGCGTTATCCATAGGTGTAACATACCGCAATCTTTAACCAGTGGATTCTTTCTCTCCTGGTTTTATTCTGGCTACTACCAGAGGAAGGAGCATCATAGTGTCAAATGTGTCTGGGGTCTATACTTAAAGGGGAACTATTAGTTAAATGAAAACTGAATATAATCTTCATCATACTGAAATAAGAAACTTTAAAAATACAATCAAAGTTCTGTAAATAATCAATAGTGATGGGCGAATATGCGCTGTTCCGGTTCACCGTAAAATACGCAAATTTCCAGCGAAATGCGCGAAACTGAGAAAAATTTGCAAAACGCTGCCGGGGTCTCGTTTTTGACACTAGCATACTTTTTCTTGGATTTTTCCATTTGTTTTGACGCTGGTGAATTATCGCGGCCGTTTCGCGAATCACGAAAATGAGCCGAAAATTCGCGCCTGGCGAATAAATTTGCCCATCACTAATAATCAAGTTTATCTTCACTATCCCTCCCTCAGCATCTGGGTATCAGTTAGATCCAATATATCTTTTAATGGGACTCCCTTTTCACTTTTTTCTAGCAGATGTGTTAAATCTCACTCAAATAAGACTTCATTGGACCCAACTATCATTCAAAATCAGACTCCCAACTCCTGCATGAAGAGATAATGAAGAGAGACTGATGCTGAAATTGGGAAAGCAGACATTAACTTGGTCAGAAACAGGTCAGATTTTTTTTTTTTTTTAATAAAGTTTTTTATTGGTGATAATCAGTTACATTACAAGAATTAGTGATAAAGATATGATTTTGCACTTTTCTACATAAGCATAATAATAAACATATATTGATTAAACTATTTCTATGTCTACTGTTTCATTTTGAAGGTCAGAAATGTAAAATTGGAATGCAAACGGTAGCAGCCAGGATCTCTTTCAGATGTCTGGCTTGCTATTTGCATGGTTTCTAGTCCGAGTCTGTATTACATTATAGAAGGGAGCATTCTGTGGTAATTGAAGATGAGTATGGCTGGGAATTTCCCAGTTGTCCATTTTTTGCTCCGTTATCAGAAAACCATTGAAGTAGGATACAGGATCATAAGAAAGGAAACATTTCAAAATAAGATCTTATCATTCTAACAAACAAAACACACATTCAATGTGGTGCCTCCTTTAATTGCTCTCCAGGTCACAGGGTACAAACTGGTCTGAATTTTTAACTGATTATATTTCGAAAATCTCTTATTTTACTAATGCTGGCCATAGATGTTGAGATTTTTAAAAGATCAGATCCTGATCGCGAGACCACGATTTTCTCGGAACGATCGTACGAATTGACCATCAACTAAAAAGACCAATTTGCCAGGAAAACAAAGGGGAGCTGCCTGCTTGGCCCTGCAAACATAGATAGATTGCACTGGGACCGACAAAGATTTTTTGACCTGGTACGATCGTTCGAATCCCACTATCCGCACGATAATTTCGAAGGATTGGTCGGGCTTCACTAAAATCGGTCGTTCGGCAAGAGAAATCTTTGCGTCTATGGGGACATTTAGGATGGTGGCAGACAGGGAGATTAGTTGCCCAGTGACAAATCTTCTCTACTGCAAACGACTAATCTCCCCGAAATGTCTTTCGGCCAGCAAGAATGTGAATCGCCAGTGGGATGGCATACGTACTGCTTCGGAATTTGAAGTCACCCAAAGTTTCCTCTTGACGCAACTGTCGGGTGACTTTGGAAAACAAATCGCTACGTATGCTATCCTGCAGGCGATTCGTATTTTTGCCGGTGGGAAGGCGTTTGGGGAGATTAGTCGCCCCCAGTAGAGAATATTTGTCTCTGGGCAACTAATCTCCCCATCTGCCGATTAAATTACATTTTAATTTGGTCATAGTTGCTCTTTAACTCCAGACAAAATGTTGAGCATTGGTGCACTTAAGTAAGTATCTCTTACTAATTTAAACATTCATGTTATTAAATACCATAGTAGAACAACTAAGACCAATCTCAAAAGGAATGCACCCGTATAGAACATACTGTACCCTACATTATAAACTCTTGGGAAAATGATAAGGCATTGACCTCTACTCCCAGTTCTCACCCTTGAGTTCCTGTACTGGTAAGCAACACACAAAACATACTGTACCTCATATGCAGTTAGTGCAGTAAAACCCTAATATCTAATAACCCTTTCCTGCCCAACAGTCAAAGCATTATTCATACATGCACCAGGCAAACAAATCAGCCGGAGTAGTTTTGGTCATACTAAGTTACAGTTAAACAAAGTATGAGCTTTCAGTTCTGATGAGCCCAAAAACCTTTGCATTCTTCTCCATTAAACAGGAAAAGTCTCATAAAGAGCTGTAAATGAGCAAACTCATTTTGTTTTGCAAATGAATTGAACAAACTCGTCAAACAAAGAAGAACAGACTTTGGAAAAAAAATCCTGTAGAACCTGGGAGTTGCATATAAACACTTCAGAACAAGGACTCTGTGTACAAATATGCCCAAAGAAACCTCAGAATCTAATCGGTTTGAAATATATTAATGCAGCACATTAAGATCTAGGATTACTTAAACTATTAGGTCAATACCAATGGAAAACAGGGAGGGGTGCTCACCGCAATGACATCACAGCAAGTCAAATTGCTATGGTCTTACAGAATGTTTGTTTGTCATGCTTGTTTGCTAGAATGTGTTATGCTTGTCCCAATGAATTAAATGCGCACTGTTTGTTGTAAACATGTCATAGGCTTTATGTAAGGGATAGCCAAAATTATAATTTAAATGAATGTATTGTAAGCATACATCAATATTAAAGCGTACTGGACAAATAAAAGTATTGCCCAGCTGATTCTAATGTCCCCCTCCCAAATATACCATCTGCAAAATAAAGGTACTTAGTTCCCTAAATGAGAGCATAGAGAAATAAACCACAACCAGTAAATGTAGCGTATAATTGCAATACTTGACACCTTTTTGGTAGGTCCATACAGGTAGTTTTTCTTCTACAATCATTGAAGGTGAAAGTTCACCTTCAAATAACTTGTATGTGTAAAGTGATTAGATTCATAAAGATTGCACCAGGTCTAGTAACCCGTAGTAACCAATCAAATGGTTGCTCTGAAACAGTGGAACCAATCAAATGGTTGCTCTGAAAATGCTACTTGCAGATTGGTTGCTTTATACTGTACCCTGTGCTAAAAGTGCTTCTTTTGTCATAGGCTTGGCCTTGCACATTTGCAATATAGTCAAATGTTCCAAATCTAGGAAGCCCAAACCTATGCCAGGGAACCCTGGAAATTAGAAATATGATGAATAAAGATCTTGCTGGGTTACAAAACAAGTGAATGTAAGGCTACTGACCGTTGTGTGGAGGGGATGTCTGGCCCTGTCCATCCCTGCAGGCAAGTAGTTGGTCGCAGTCGCCGGCGAAAGCGCGCCTGTGCACGAGCGTGCGCATTGTCGCACGTGCGTTTTGGCGCGCGTGCATACGTTCATGCGTACGTTGCGTTGCCCTGCGTTTCTGCGCATGCAAGTTCACGCTAGGCCTATATCAACTCAGTTGACATACAAACAAATTGCTAGGTTATCTTAGTTCATTTCCAAGAGACCCCAGCATTATATATTTGATCTCCTGTTGTTGACCCGGCTATTCCTGACTTGCTTGAACTCAGCCTGCACCCGACCTCGGCCTGATATTGACTACGAATCTAATCTGCCTGCATCTGACCTCGGCCTGACTCCGTTTACGAATCTGAGCTGCCTGCCTCTGACCCGGACCTGTTTGACCTTGGTCTTCACACCCTTGTTACTTCGTCCGGACTCTCCGGCCTCTTTTCACAGCGCATTCTTCCTGTTTCACCTTCAGGTTAGTCTGTCGCTGGTGGAAGCTGCTTGTGAGCCCTCTTCTGCAAATTGATACGCATAAAGCCTTATAGTGAATGTTTACCCAGTCTGGCCCACCACTGATATTTCTACTCATGGGCAATTTAGAGGGATAGTTTTGTGGCACATTGAAGCAATAAAGGAGAAGCTGCGCCAATGACCATTTGAGAAGAGGAGAGAATAAGGACTCCTGCTGCTGTGTACTCTCTATAGATCAAAATGGTGTTTGATTGCTCAGAGGAGTAGTTGATATTTGATAAATCACATTTTCACATTTTAATATACATTTATTTATTTCCTAGACCTAGATTATAGTATAGTAATTATAAGTATTGGTGTAGGACCTAATATCTGGAATGCTTGGGACCTGGGGCTTTCCAGGTAAGGTATCTTTCCATAACTGTGGTCAGAGATGTTTGTCTGCTAAAAAACAATTAAACATTATTGACAGGGGGTCGCAGATGATCTGCAACAGAATCAAAATCTCAGGTACCTGCAAATTTTTTGGGCATCTGGAGTCATTTTGGGCACCATCTTAGAAAAGAGGAAGGGATGCCATGCCTGTTCTGAGCTTTCTGGATAACAGGTTTCCAGAAAAGGGGTTCTATACCTGTAACCAGCTTAAGACACCAGATTTTCTTACAAGCAGATAACAAACCAAACACATCCTACTCACCGTCCCTTTGATCAGGGATGCCACCTTTTCTGGAAATAATTCCTATATTCTTACCTTTTTCCTCTGGCCAGGTGGAAATCCTACCTTTGATTAGCCAGAAAAGTGTATGGAGTGGATGCTTACCCATATTATTAAAATATTTTATTTGATTTTCACAATAAACCATAAAGACAATGTGACAACAAATAGAATGCAGAAAAAGAAAATGTGCTGCAATTTTTACAATGACACAATATTCAAAATTTTGAACTTACAATGAAGTAATATATAAAATAAACTAACAAGAACTAACTAAAACTAACTAAGCCAGTGGATGGAAAGACAATCATAAAAGAAAAGAAAGAAAGAAAAAAGCCCATTGTCCTCGGAAATGTCAGATACCCAACCTGAAATCTGTTTACAATTGAAGGAACTGAGATATTATTATTATGTATTATACATGATTAAATAGGAAAACTAGTACAGACTTCCTTCTCTACCCTTGCTGGGAAGTGCAATGTACTTCTTATTGGGGACACTAATTCATGCGTATGGAAGTTTTTCTGGCATATCATACTAGGCACATGTGGACCAGGGCCAATGGCTCTCCAGCTATTCCACTTAAAGCCGAAATCCCTGTGATGTAAATAATACACAGTATAAGATGTCAAGTTTACTACTGGTCTAATGAAATATAATATCCAAGCAACAGGTACTATTTAAAAGCGTGTTTACTATGGGTTATTATACCTTTGCAAACCTTGTGCCTTTTGTTACATTGGGGTCTAATTCCCTATTTGATCTGCCTAATGTCTAGTCCTGAAGTCAGGGTAAGCCCACTGAAATCATATCTATGTTCCGATGGAGCAATACTAAACCGTGTCACTATGACTTTACGATGACATCACAGCAGATGATTAGATGATGAAAGCGAATGAGTGTCTGGCAGGTGCTATTAATGTGCAGTTTCCCCCAGAAAGACAAGGTCTCTAGCAGGCAGCCATGTGAGCCAGTGAAGTCACTGAGAGATCTATGAATAGCAACATAACACAGAAATCAGTAACTGGAGAGCACTTCAACTTAACCTTGGTGTGTGTTTCATCCATCGCTTGGTACTCTGACACCAACCAGACCCAAGCACTGCTCCACCACTGATGCACAACGCTGGCTTCTTATGTAACTGCCGCTCAAAATATCCCCCCACTTCTACTCCCAGAGAGCTCCAAATATAGCAATCTGTGCTCTGACTTTTATATTTACCATTCAGCGCTTAAGAGTCCAGGTTCTCCCCGAGCTAGTAATGATACCTACAGCTGCAACCCCGACTTCACCATAGACTGAGCTTGTTGAGCTAATGGAACAATGAAAATGATGTGCTATATATCATATAGAGCAGTTTTGTAAAATAAAAGTTATTAGGGCTCATTTGTGAAAACAAGGGCATCATGCAAAGTGCAAAAAAATGCTGCAATCATCCTCCATTAATCAGTAATTTATTAGTAAAGGGCGAACATGGTGGCATTTTGACATCTCCCTGCCCGCCCCATACCCATCATTCATACCCACCAGACTGACACTGTGTTATTAAGACACAATATCGGACTGGGTTGCCGGGACACCAGGAAAAAACTTGGTGGGCCCTGGCCTTTCATGGGCCCCAGCAACCCTGGCCACTTACCTGCCCAGAACGTAACCTCTCCCCCAGCCCAGACATGGTAGCAGCAAATTGAGGAGGTAAGCAGCCCACGCATGCATACATGAAGTGGGGGGGCTAGGTTGGATGCCGGTTGCCAGGAAAAGGGTCTTTCAGTTGCAGTACCGGGACCCTGGACAGCCCAGTCTGATTCTGTTCAGACATGCAAGGTATAAAGCAGCAGGAGGAACAGCCTGTATTGGGGCCCTGTCCTTAATGCCTGTCAAGTATCATTCATGGTTGCCTACGCACCAACAGAATGAGGAATATTCTATTGCAGATTCTGAACAGCCAATTATAATAAATACATTTTAAAAAGTATTTGAATGTTTTGGTGTTACTGGCCCTTTAAACGCCAGCAGCTATAAAGCTGTCCCCTGGGCAGGTGGAGGCAGGGTATATGTCAGGCGGCACTGGCTGTTTCTCATTATATAAAAATAGCTCACTGGAACAGACAATATCATACCTTTGAACTGGCGCTTCATAAAAAAAAAGACATAAATGGATTCTTACACACACATTAACCATAATGTCTGTCTTACTCCCATAAACATAAATTCCATTTTTATCCAATTGCCGGCTGAAGCTTCATGGATTTGTATCCATGACTATAATGAATTATATTATTTGAGCAGCTTTAAAATCTGATTTATATGAAATAGGGACACAATGCATATTGATTTAGTGATGGGCGAATTTCTCCCGTTCGCGAAACGTGAATTTTGATGCTGGCGGCAAAATATTTTTGAGACCGGTGACAAGTCCAACGCTGGCGCCCATTAAAGTCAATGTGTGCCTAGAATTGTCGCCGGCGTCGGAATTGTCTTGGGTGTCAAAAATATTTTGATGGCATTGAATTTTCACAATAATTTTGCAAATTTATTCGCCGGAGGCGAAACACGGAAATTAGCAGCAAATTCGCACCTGGCGAATAAATTCGCCCATCACTAATGATATATATATATATATATATATTTTAATGTAGATATCCCATGTATGTCTGTTTGCCAGGTCGAGGGTGCCCCTTTATTGGATCATCTGACAATGGCCAATGGATAGTCCTGTTTAGACTCATTAAGGTCAGAGTCTTCCCACCATTGTATTGTAGTTTAAAGGGCACCTATTCCCTTCACCAAAGGTAAGGAGAAGCATTTCTTATGGGGAAATAAAAGTGATCTGTAGTGATGGGTAAATCTTTCCCGTTTCGCTTCTGCAAAACATTTGTGAAAAATGGCGAAATAATTTGTGAAACACATTGAAGTCAATGGGCGTCAAAATTTTAACTCGCGACAATTTTTATACCCGTCACTCTTTTGTCCAAATATTAAAGTCAACGGGCGTCCGAATAATTTTGACGTGACAGTTTTTTTTCTGTCGCAGCGAATTCTTCCATGGCAAATTTTCTCAGCAGTTTCGCGAAGACACTTGTGCCCAGTGAAGTGCGGAAATTCGTCGTGAATCCATGCCTGGCGAATAAATTCGCCCATCACAAGTGATCTGTCAAGAATATTGAATGCTGTGCTGCCTGCACTGGAAGCCAACACGGCGAACCCCTTCTCTAGAGGTAACAGTAAGTGCTAACTTTAATTTTAATATTATGCAAATGTTAATTTTTTTCTACAGCAATATATTTTACTTCTTTTGCAAAGTCCTACCACTTTGGCAAAATGTGAGCATCCCTTTTAACTTGACCTATGTGCTAAATTACATAGACATGTTACCAACAGGCAGTTATCAGATTTGATAATGTCCTACAGTTGAACAAAACCATTTGTTAATGGCAGCTACTGGTAATTGTAATTGTACAGCCCTAAAGTCACTAACAACCTGTAGTCTGATCAAGGTCTTCCAGCATAAGAGGGACCCTTTGCATAACTTCAAGCATTTAAAAAACAATAATAAACACCGATCTGCCATAGTCTTGCCCAGTTAACACTGACAAATCATCATCATCATCAAAAGCCACACAGACTTCTGGGTAACCCCACCCATGCTGTGATGCCAAAATCACGATCATTGGATCTATGTCTATGGGGGAAGTTTAATTAATGAAATTCCTACATTTCAATATACAACTGTAGAAGTGGAGTTTAGCCTTGATTAATGTAATTTTAAAAAACAATGCCCTTAGAGTGGAGCCATAAATATGGGGTCCTACATTCTCTGACTCCATCACTGATATGAACTTTCCCATGTGTGGTTGTGACTTGGCCCATTTACATTTTTTGTTCTGTTTACATTGAATTTTTTTTTTTTTTTTGTGAAAAGGGAGCCACTTAGGTCTCAAGACCTCTCTGGGTATTGGAGTTGCATAAAGAGTTACTTCTTTAGTTCTCTTTCCAAAACCTGATCTGGGTAATGCGGGTTGTTCATCTTTGAGTTATCTTTTAGTATGATGTCAAGAGGGTTATTCCGAGAGAATTTGTAATTGATTTTCATATTTTATTACTTGTGGTTTTTGGGTTATTTAGCTTTTTAGTCAGCAGCTCCGCAGTTTGCAATGTCAGTAACCTGTTACTAGGGTCTGAATTACCCTAACAACCATGCATTAATTTGAATAAGAAACTGGTCTATACATTGAATTAACTTTTAGTATGATGTAGAGAGTGATATTCGGAGACAATTTGTAATTGGTTTTAATTTTTTATTATTTGGGGTTTTTGAGTAATTTAGCTTTTTATTCAGCAGCTCTCCAGTTTGCAATTTCAGCAATCTGGTTGCTAGGTTCCAAAATGCCCTAGCAACCATGCATTGAGTTGAATAAGAGACTGGAATATGAATAGGAGAGGCCTGAATAGAAAGATAAGCAATAAAAAAAGTAGCAATAACAATACATGTGTAGCCTTACAGAGCATTTGTTTTTAGATGGGGTCAGTGACCCCCATTTGAAAGTTGGATAGAGTCAGAAGAAAAAGGCAGATCATAAAAAAATATATAAATAATAAAGACCAATTAAAAAGTTGCTTAGAATTGGCCATTTGATAACATACTAAAAGTTATGTCAGCACTAGTGAATATGGTGCCAATCCTAAACTCCAAAGCAGTTTGCTAACCCTCTAAAAGGCCAAAGTACTTTCTTTCTAAGGGTAAGGCCACACGAGGAGATTCGGGGAGATTTTGTCGCCTGGCGACTAATCGCCTCGTCTTTTGAGCGACTATCTCCCCAAACTGCCTCAGCGTTTTTCCCCATAGGTTGCTATGAAAAGTCACCTGCGCTAATGCACACGCGCCGATGCGTTTTCTATAGTCGCCCGAAGTTGCCTCACTGAGGCAACTTTGGGCGACTATTGAAAACACATCGCCGCGTGTGCATTAGCGCATGCGACTTTTCTTTGTAGCCTATGGGGAAAAACGCTGAGGCAGTTCGGGGAGATAGTCGCTCAAAAGACGAGGCGATTAGTCGTCAGGAGACAAAATCTCCCCGAATCTCCTCGTGTGGACTAGCCCTAATAACGACAGTAACCAGACCAGTTATTTAGTATCCGTGAATATAAGGATCATGCCATCCCTGAACATCTGGAAATGAATAGAGCAATGCTTCTCTGTTTAATGATCACTCAAGGCTGGGCCTAGAAAGCTCCGGCTTTGATGTCAATTACTTTGTTCTCTTCCTGCAGTTTTATCATTAATCTTCTGTAACTGCAACATGGGCCCTCGGCTGAATCTCAAAACTGCAAGTCATTCACCCTCAGCATACTGTCAAGTCAGAAAACCTATAAACATTAGATCTGCCTATTTATTGCTCATATTTGTGTGTTTGCGTGTATGTATCTGTCTGCTTTCATCTCCATCTCTTTTATGTATTACTTTAATACTATTTCCCCTCCAATGGTCAGAACAAATACAAAAAAGGCTAAAGTGTAGAGCTACAAACCGCAGCAATTACAGGAAAGTCGTCTCTCATAGAGTCCATTTTAATCAAATAATTCAAATTTTTAAAAATGATCTCCTTTAATAGTAGTAGTGATTAGTGATGGACGAATCAATTCGCCAGTAGGGATGGGAGAATTTTTCCGCCTTGTTTCGCCTCAAAAATGACGCCCATAGACTTGTATGGTGTTGTGCTAAAAAAAAAAAAATGACATGCATCAAAACAATTTCGCCGCACGACAAAAAATTTTTTGACGCCCATATACTTTAACGGGCGTCATTTTTGGCGAAAAGAAACGGGTCAAATTCGCCCATCCCTATTCGCCAGGAGCAAATTCACGGCGAATTTTATGCATTTCGCCACTGACGAATAATTTCGCGAAACCGCGTGTCAAAAAAAATATGTATGTGCGTCAGAATAGTCAAAACTGACGCGCATCAACAGTATTTGGACGCCCATTTAACATGGGCGTCAAAATAGACACAGGAGTCTAAATTCGCATTTTTGCCCATCACTAGTAGTAATACAAAATTACCTTGAAATTGATCTTATAATGAATCCTTAGTGAAGGCAAAACCATCCTATTGGTTTTATTTAACGTCTATATAATTTTTTAGTAGACCTAAAGTATGGAGAACCAAATTACAGAAATTCTCCTTATCCAATAAACCCCAGATCCAAAATATTTGTGATAACAGGTCTCATAACTGTATTAACATAGCTTTCTAAGACAGGCATGTTATCCAAAATGCTCAGGACCTGGGGTTTTCCAGATAACAGATCTTTCTGTAATTTTGATTTCTATAAATCTACTAGAAAATCATGTAAACATTAATTAAACCCAATAGGCTGGTTTTGGTTCCAATAAGGATAAATGATATATTAGTTTGGATCAAGGTACGGTTTTATTATTATAAAGAAAATGGAAATCATTTTTAAAAATATAGTTTATATGGATAAAATGAGAGACAGCAACCCCGTAATTTGGAACTTTCTGGATAACAGGTTTCCTGATAACGGATCCTATACCTGTATTAATAACTGTAATTTTCAGCTGATTTACCATAACCTAACTAGTGTGTGTAGCTTATAAACTGTACTATATATAAAATGTTCTGGGTGAGAGAGAGAGTGAGACTAATTGCTAAAATGTTTCTCTGTATGTTTAAAAAATATTTCATATTCCCAAATCTTAGGTGGCCCTAAAAATGATTTTGCTTTAGGTCTTGCCTTCATCTAGTTGTGCTATTGTACAGTGGCGCTTGAATGTTTGTGAACCTTTCAATATTTCTGCATAAATAGGACGTAAAATATGATTATTTTTTCATGCAAGTTCTAAGACTAGATAATATGAACCAAATTAAATAGATTAGTCAAACAAATTATACTTGTCTAACATGAGCCTAACTTATACATTTGTGTGTGGCAAAAGAATGGGAACCACTAGGATTCTAAGTTCATTTGAAAGGAAAATTAGAGCCAATGTTTCAATGAAAAGGAGGATATTCAAAAATGTTTGTGGAGGGGTTTGCCTTATTAAAGAACAGGAATCTGGCTCTTCACTATCTAAGTCTGATCTTAACCACACAAGTTTCAAGAAATGTCATGGCTCAAACACAGGAGATTTCTGAGGACCTCTGAAACCAGTTATTGAAGTTATTGATGCTCACCAGGCAGGTAAATGTTACAAAACTATATCTAAAGAGTTTGGATTCCACCAGTCCACTGTCGGAAAGATTGTTTACAACTGGAGCAACTGAACCTCATTGTTTCCCTCCCCACAACATAAATAAATAAAGAGCAAGGCCTGAAGTACTCTAGAAGATCTCAAAAAAACCCAGGTCAATGTTTGTGGAACTAAAGGCGTTGGTGAAGGGCATGAGTCCACCATCAGGAGAACATTAAACATCAGTGGTGCATGGCAGGACTGCAAGGAAAATGCCACTACTATTCAAAAAGAAATGTGCAGTCTGTATACAGTTGGCTATGGATCACATAGCTGAGCCAGAATGTTATTGGAATTAGTGACGGGTGAATTTATTCGCTAGGCACAAATTAGCGGCGAATTCCCGCGATTCACCGCCGGTGAATAAATAAACAAAACCACCCCCACCACGGCGCCGGTTTGTGAATTTTTCGCCGTTTCACGAATTTCGTGGGAAATTTGTGAATTTTTCGGCAAATCGAAACGCCCCAAATTCGCCCATCACTATGGAAATGAAAATCATTATATTTTGGGAATGGCATTGCAATCCTGCATAAGAACCTTAACCCATCTGTGAACCATGTTAGTTGCAGTTTCATGGTTTGGAGCTGTTTTGCTGCTTCTGGAACTGGACAGCTTGCCACTAATGATGGAACTTGTACAAGCAAATGGAATATGTTGGGGTATCCTTCCGTGGACTGAACCTCAAGAGAAACTGGGGCACACAAGTCAATCTACCAACGAATGGTTGAAGTAGAGGAAAGTTAACATATTTCAATGGCTGATGCATCAAAATCCTGACCTTAATCTTATAGGAATCTTGAAGGATCTGAAGCGGGCAGTTCAAATGAGAAAGCCCACCAACATCCCTGATATTAAGCTTTTCTGTATAGAGGAATGGGCTGAAATTGCTCCAAGCAAAATCCAAACAAATTGCTCCAACCAAATCCGAACCCTTCTGCAGCACTGGAAATGCAGAGACACAAGCAGAAAAACCTGATATATGCATGAAGAGCGTGCTCCAATTTTTTTCAGTTAGATAAGTTTTGGATTTGGTTCGGCCAGGCTACGCTAGAAACAAAAAAAGATAACAGGGCCTTTGTACCTAGGGATCAACCCTTCTTACTCCTACCCCAGCAAATCATCTCTGCCAGTTTTTTTGTCTACTCTCGGATGTAGATCAGCTGGGCTCATGTTCTAGTGTTTCTATAGAATGAAGAAGATCCTGTGGTGCAATTGCAGAGATGTCTTCTGATGTGGAAAAGTAAATCCGCATACATTTCCATATTTCTAATAAGACTCAAAGCTAGAGTAAAACAAATCCTTACGTAGTTCAAAGTGTTAACAAGGATTTTGCCATTCTATTCATTACACAGCTCAGCTGTACCCAAAGGCCTTTTATAACAGGAGACACTCGCTTATGGGCACCTTTATATTGAGCAATAAGCGGCCAAGACTTCCATCGTTACAGAAAACTAGGCAGGCAAGGAGCTTGGCATTGCCAGCTTTTTTTGTATTTATCTTAACAATTGGAACACTTAATCCTTTGGTTTGCGGTGGAAAAATACAAACCCTGACTTTACACTGGAGCTTGCATTCATAACTTAGGGACAGGACGTAAAACAGCTATGTACAAAACACCCAAAACGTACAAAACACCCAATATCTACTTCTGGCAGTGGGTGCCAACAGTACACTAATAAAACATCAGTGACTATGAGACACCTTGTTAAAATGTGTTGATCCCCAGTCAGGTTAGAACTATAAAGCAGAACAAATACCAACAAATTCAGATCCATAGTCATACAATGTTTCATTGTAATATATCAGCAGTATGTCACCCCCTAAAGGCTGTAGAATGCAGGGCACAGATAAAAATGGCAGAATAATCATTAAAAGGAGTTGTTCACCTTTGAGTTCACCTTTAGTTTCATGTAGACAGTGATATTCTGATTGAGTCCTGCAGCGGGCCGGGCACCCGCAAAAACCTGCGGTACCATGCGGGTTGCGGGTAGAAGTTCCGGGTGCGGGTATAGACATGGGTCGGTGGTTCTGTGGGTTTGCTGCTGCGACTGCGGGTCTTCTCAATATCAATTTTTACTCCTTCTTTCTGATCACATCTTCTTCCGATGATGTCACTTCCTGTTTATTTGCGGATAAGGTACTTGCGGGTCGGGTCGGGTCGGGTAGCGGGTCCAAGCAGGTAAGAATGTGGATTGCGGGTCCAGGTTGCGGATTGCAGGTTGTGGGTACGGGTCGGGTACAGGTTCCAAAAAATGGACCCGCACAGGACTTATTATTTGTGGTTTTTGAGTTATTTAGCTTTTTATTCAGCAACTTTCCAGTTTGCAATTTCAGCAATCTGGTTTTTAGGGTCTAAATTCCCCTAGCAACCATGCACTGATTTAAATAAGAGACTGGAATATGAATAGGAGAGGCCTGAATAGAAGATAAGTAATACGAAGTAGCAATGCCTTGTATAAAAGGGGAACATAATCAAGTTTGGGAGGGTAAAGGCATTTTTTGCTTTTAAAATGCATTAACCTAATAAAAATATTATATCTTGCTTACTTTTTACTTTCTTGAAGATCTTCAGCATTCCTCTTGATTAGGTGTCACAAAAGAATGAAGCTACTCCGTGTTTCTAGCTTCCGTTTTTTGCAATGTAAGCAATTCGATTTCCAGTGCATAAATAATCCCCCCTCCCCGCATATTGGATTTTCTCTTATCTGTAAGATAGCAAAGCAGGCACAACAAAGGGTGAAAGGAGGAGGTTGTTCATACAGAGCTTGTTTATCAATAAACTAACTACAGGGACGTTCTTATACAGTAAGTCTGAAATCAAAAAAACTCGTCATTGCTGCTCTGTCATAAAACTAAGAAACTATGGATTTATTTAAAGTTCTAATTAAAAACACACGTTCTATTAATTTTGCTCATGTTGAAAAAATCTGTTTGCAGAATGCACAGCTATCCCAAAACCTAATGCAGGCAGCAACCCTTAGCATAGGAAAGTGTGTTGTATAAAAGTAATTAGCACGGAAGGGGCAGGGGCCCCTCAGAGAAGATGGATGTTGGAAAGCAAACATAGGTTTAAACTGGCTGTAGCCTTGTAGAACTGTTAATGAACTTTTTAATGTGTTATTTTTTTTAAAGATGTCCCTTAACATTTAAATATGTCTTCATTTTAGACCCCCGCCCAACAGTATAGAGCTTCAGAACCCAAAATCATTTCATTACCCAGACAGAGGCTTGTACCACATGGTGTAAAGTTGCTCAGATCCTATGAAGCGACTGTGCTACAAAGCTAAATGCACATCTGAATCCTGGCATGGGCATTGCCAGTCTGCACACTCCTCGGATCTACAGAGCAAGCACAAAAGATTCAGTTACAAAGTCTTTGTAGAAGAAAATGTATGGTACTGTACCGTGCCAAAAATGCAATTCCCAGTTCTGACAATTCCGCTTTGGAAGGAGCCGATAATTGAGGCAATGGTATTCAATCAGCACATACACATAGAGAGGAAGTCTGGAGACGTTTCAGAATTTGCAGAGACCACAGAAAGAATCACAAGAAACTGTGACGGACAGAGATGATAAGTTAGTTAATTAATGCAATGTAAACTAATTACACACAGAAAAAAAACCAAGAAGTTGCGACTTCCATTACTGCCAACAAAGAGAAATAAAGAGAGGCAAGAAAGAGATTAAAGCATCCCTGGGGGAGTCTCACAAATTACCCCACCCAGAGATTCTAACTTTGTTTTTCCTTAAATCTCTTTCTTGTTTCTAACATAGTAACATAGTAACATAGTAAGTAAGGTTGAAAAAAGACACACGTCCATCAAGTTCAACCTTTTTTTTTTATTATTATTTCTGCCTAACTGCCAGTTGATCCAGAGGAAGGCAAAAATCCCATCTGAAGCCTCTCCAATTTGCCTCAGAGGGGGAAACAATTCCTTCCTGACTCCAAAATGGTAATTGGACCAGTCCCTATGAGCTATCTCCCATAACTCTGTATTCCCTCACTTGCTAAACACCATCCAACCCCTTCTTAAAGCTATCTAATGTATCAGCCTGTACCACTGATTCAGGGAGAGAATTCCTCATCTTCACAGCTCTCACTGTAAAAAACCCCTTCTGAATATTTAGGCGGAACCTCTTTTCTTCTAATCGGAATGGGTGACCTTGTGTCAGCTGGAAGGACCTACTGGTAAATAAAGCATTAGAGAGATTATTATATGATCCCCTTAAATATTTATACATAGTCATCATATCACCCCTTAAGCGCCTCTTCTCCAGCGTGAACATCCCCAATTTGGCCAGTCTTTCCTCATAGCTAAGATTTTCAATACCTTTTACCAGCTTAGTTGACCTTCTCTGTACCCTCTCTAATACAATAGTGTCCTGTTTGAGTGATGGAGACCAAAACTGTACGGCATATTCTAGATGGAGCCTTACCAGTGCTCTATACAGTGGAAGAATGACCCCCTCCTCCCTTGACTCTATGCCCCTTTTAATACAGCTCAAGACCTTATTTGCCCTTGATGCTGCTGACTGGCATTGCTTGCTACAGCCAAGTTTATCATCTACAAGGACTCCAAGGTCCTTTTCCATAATGGATTTGCCTAGTGCAGTCCCATTAAGGGTATAAGTGGATATTTTTACATCCCAGGTGCATGACTTTACATTTATCAACATTGAATCTCATTTGCTACTTAGCTGCCCAGATTGCCAGTTTGTCAAGATCCTGTTGCAAGGATGCCACATCCTGGATGGAATTAATTGGGCTGGATAATTTTGTGTCATCTGCAAACACTGATACATTACTTACAATACCCTCCCCTAAGTCATTAATGAACAAGTTAAATAAAAGTGGACCCAATACTGAGCCCTGGGGGACCCCACTAAGATCCTTACTCCAAGTAGAGAATGTCCCATTAAAAACCACCCGCTGTACCTGATCCTGTTTCCTATCCATGTGCAAACGACTTCATTAAGCCCAACAGACATTAGTTTAGAAAGCAGTCGTTTGTAGGGCACAGTATCAAACGCTTTGGCAAAATCCAAAATAGATTAATAGATTCTCTTTTATTTCCTTTTGTTGACAGTAATGTATTCTAGTAGCATACTTTAGACCCGGGCAGTGCTCCTCATCCTCCAAAAATGAACAGGCCTGGAGTAGTTTTCTTCTTGGCAGTGTGCCCAGTGGAGTAACTTTTGAAGCTACGGGTCCCCCGCAAAAAGTTTTTCCATGGCCTGCAACAGAGAAAAAATTGCAGACGACTTATGATGCATCCATGGGCAGTAGTGACGTGTGGGTCGACAAAAAGTTGACCCGCACTCAACCCTAACCCACCCCTTCACCCAACCCTAACCCAGTGCATCTTGGTATTTATAGGGCCACGTCTTCCCTGCTCCAACATCATGCAAGGGACAGGGCACACAGATGTGAGCCTATGTAAAGTACCAGGGAGGTGGAAGAGGGGCATTGAAAGGTTGTGGGCATTGTGTACACATCATAAAGTTCAGCCCACACCTGCCTGTGGTCTGCCAAAATTGTGAGAAAGTCGGCCTGGATTCTGTGGGCCAGGTTTGCACATTACTAATGTCTAGGGCAGCGATCCACAACCAGTAGCTCATGAGCAACATGTTGCTCTCCAACCTCTTGGATGTTGCTCCCAGTGGTCTTAGCAGGTGCTTATTTTTAAATTCCAGGCTTGGGGGCAAGTTCTAGTTGCATAAAATCCATGTGTACTGTAAAATAGAGCCTCAATGTAAGCTGACAATCCACATAGGGGCTGCAAAATGGCCAATCACAGCACTTATTTGGCACCCCAATACATTTTTTCTTGCTAGTGTTGCTCCCCAACTCCTTTTACTTCTGAATGTTGCTCTTGGGTTCAAAAGGTTGGGGATCCCTGGTCTAGGGTGACAGTTTGAGGGGATAGCCCTTGGGTGTCTATACAGAAAATACATAAATACAGTGCTGTGTAGGAGATTACCCAGGCCCACACATTAATGCAGAGGCAATATTTGCTCGATTTATGAAAAGAACACATTTTGACATTTCAGTTTTGTGATACATAAATCATATATTTTGGGAAGCTTTTCTCAATCATTATCTTTAATGCAACAACTCTCACCCTTGCTCTGGGAAGACTTCTTGCACTGTTTGTTGATTTTCTGCTGTATAATTGTGTTCCCCATGGAGTACCCCTTTCCCCTTCTCACTTGCATTTACTGGGAAATTACCCTAATCACCAATTTCCCTCTCTTAAAGAAAAAAAAACTACAATAAATATCCTCTTTAAAAGAAACATTTGGAGAATGAGCATTAGCCTTGTGAGTGATTTGTATATGTGTATTAGGGATGCTCAGACAGAGGAGGCCCATGCTTTGTGGCTGTGTATTAAATCCATTCTCCGACAGAAAAGGGCTGTAAAATGTCCACTCCCAAAGTGTAAATCTTCCTTTCTTTTTCCACAGTCACTGGCTAGAATGGGGCCTCTGATGAACACTAATCCTTTCATTTTGTGGGACTCTAGTGAAAAAAAAAATATGTGCACCATGGAAACAGCAGCGTTCTCTGGTCCTACCTAATGCTGGGGAAGAATGATCTGATGGCAATTTACACAGCAAAGGCATTCTTTGTCCTCTATCTTACAATAAACAGATCAGCATGGGCCAGTGAGCTAAAATTAATGACTAGAGCATTTGGTTTAATAGGCAGTGTTTGGGATTTCGCATGCTTAAGACTGGAGCCGCTTCATCCCCCAAACACTACAACCCTTTCCAAACACTGCCCCTTGTTTAATGCTGACGGTGTACATGGATAGTGAAAACACAAGCCTCTTCTATATGAAAGGGCATTTTATATCGCACTGTACATAAGCAGTAAAGTAAAAGTTATCGTACTTGACAGTGTCCATGGATTGTAGACACATTTTAAAAAAGAATCTACTCTTCTTAGGGCCCAAAGATATTTATGTATTTATTTTTTATATATATTGCTATTCCGGGGTTGTGTATTAATAGAAGAATGTCATGATTTTGTATTCACGTTAATAAAGGGTCATGCAAATCAACATCATATATCTGTCAGCATATACACAATCATACCATATACCGAGAGATTTGTAAGACAAAAGCAATTTTTTCTAAAGGTGGAGCAGTGGAGGCACCTAGATCCCCCAAAAGTAGAGGTTACATGCACTCCCTGTGAGTGCATGTTAATAAAAGAGTCCAAATTCCCAGAAGGCTTAGCTCAAGTTGGGTAGGAGAATACAGTACCATAATCGTCATCAATAGACTCTTGCCTGGTCCCGAGAAGGAGGAGCCTGATAGAAGGGACTCTAGGATAGCATGGGGCGGTCAGGCTTTGCTGCCTTCGGTTTCAATGTGAGTTACATGTCACCCTTTACAAAGGAAGATGCTCCTTTCTTCCATGAGGAGCCATGGGGGTCTACACAGGTCAAACAGATGTTCTCATGTTTTCCTAAACGCCATCTGCCTGTAAGTTGTGCCAGAGAATGTCCACAAATTCAAGGTGATGCTCACAACACCAGGACAACAATTCCATGGTGGTTCTATGGAGACTTTCAAACAATGGATATAGCTAATTGGAGCACAACCATTTACACTGGTGTTGAACAACTATATATATTAGTAGGTGTTGAACAACTTTATATATTGAGGGACTGCTGGCCCAGCAGGTGGTAAAGCTTTGCAGGGAGACGGTGCAGTTTCCATCTCTCTTAAAGTTGATGTCATTGAATACATTAAGAAGGTCCATGAAAGGGCTTTAAGTTGAGCCAAGTTTGTTAATGCACTGGAGGGAGTCCTTTCGGTACCTGCAGAGAGGTGGAATACACTCGGTAGCAGTTCCACCTAGCACTGAAAGGGTGGAGGGGGTTTATGATAAAGGGCTTCCTTCAGCATTCATGGATAATATGAGGTTTGTACTGTATATTTCATCCTTAAATGCAAGTTGGGCCTTCTCCCTGTGGAATTCAAATGCAAGCAACTCAGTTAAAGTCGAGTCCCGAGAGGCCTTTAGCGTTGGCTGTTCCTCAATGAATGAGGTCTGTTAAGAGGCTGACTCTATCCCTTTCCTCCCTTACAGAAGTTGGACACTGAGGTTGACATGTGTTCTGCATAGCTTCAAACTGCTGAATAATGCGTCTATCTGTGCTACACCATTATTGAAACCATGTCTTTGCTTTAGACATGTTATTTAGAGAGATCTTTTTCACCCTTTGGGTATTTGTTTTTCAGGAAAACAATCTTCTCAAATGCTGGTCATCTGGCTGTGCTGAAGTCTCCCGTAGCCAAACATCTCTGGTCTCTCACAAAGATCAGTGACCTCGGTTCTCCACAAAAACAACTATAACTCAGCAGGCCCATTTAGCACATTATTGTCCCACTGAGAAAAGTTCCTGGCCTGGGCTCATAAAACTTTTCTTCTCTGCCCTTTCTATGCAGCGTCAGTCTATGTCCTGCCATTCCAAAACCATCTGGTTGGAGTTGCTATTTTAACCACTTAATTTATCTCATAAAACCGTGTGTATGCAACATGCTTCATCCATGGTATGGATAGGTTTCATCTGACTGGTTGGAAGTAATTGTTTCTTTCTTGCACCAATAACCATGCATTTAAATGTAAAAAGGCAACAATAACAATGAAAAACAACAACAATTGTAAGTCCTGAAACAATCCTGAAGAAAAGTGGTAAAGTTAAGTTGGCCATTCATAAGCTGACCCATATTATTCTCCGACCAAAGGTTGAATAACATCCAGGTCACCAGTATTGCTCAGGTCAACTGCCTTATCAATGGAAACAGCTATAGCTCCTCTACACAACAGAAATTTTCCATCATACATGTCCAGATGGTTGTGCATAAGGTCAAAAGAGGTCAAAATGCCAAAAGAATCTGGGAAAGTATGGGCAACATTATGGTATGTGTTATCACCTTCCCCACATGCAGATACACTTATACACACACACCTAAACTCACACAAGGGGGAACTAAGAATTACTGTTCAACAACAGCTGGAGGCCTGTGTGTTGGATATCGCCAATTTAAAACCAAAACCAATCATTTTCACAATTTGGAACAGTGAGTTTGGCCAACTTATCCAAACGCAAATACAAGAAAAATGAATTCACTTTAAAGCAAACACCGAAAATGAACTGAAGCTTTACGGTAAAAAAGGCAGATTTTTAGGTCTAGATCTAGTATAGGTATGGGATACCTTCAACAGAAACTCATTATCCAGGAAATTTAGACTTGAAGGAAGGCCATCTCCCATACACATTTTGAGCACATTTTTAATTACAGGTATGGGACCTGTTATCCAGAATGCCCAGGACCTGGGGTTTTCTGGATAATGGATCTTTCTGTAATTTGGACCTTAAATCTACTAGAAAATCATGTAAACATTAAATAAACACAATAGGCTGGCAAGGATTAATTATATCTTAGTTTGGGTCAAGTACAAGGTACAGTTTTATGACTACAGAGAAAAAGGAGAAAGAAAAGAAAATTTGGATTATTTCATTATAATGGAATCTATGGGAGACGGCCTTTCCATAATTCTGAGCTTTCTGGATAACGGGTTTCCGGATAACAGATCCTATACCCGTGCTACTTTTTCTATGTAATGAAAAAACAATACCTTGTACTTGATGGTAACTAAGCTGCATAAATCCACATTGGTGGCAAAACAATACTATTGGGTTAATTGAATGTTTACATTTTTTTTTTTAGAAGACTTAAGGTTTAGAGAAATAGAGCATAATAGATCCCATACATGTACTACCATTCCAATCCCAATTTCTGTAGACAATATGACTCTTCATTCATGTTGCCATTCTGGAGCTTGCACTCATTTTCACTTTTCACTGTGTTTCATACTCTCCACATCATGTATTTATTCATTCTGATCCAGTCAGTCCCTTCCTCAGGATCTTAACTACAGAGAAAACAGACCCTGCAGCTGCAGGGGGCCACAGAGTATAGAGGGCCCCATAAGGCCCTAATTAATTAGAAAATTCGATATATATATTCATACCTCCTAACTGTCCCATTTTGAGCGGGACAGTCCTTCTTTGACCGCTCATCCTGCAGTCCCGGATTGTTACAGAAATGTCCTGACTTTCTCTTTGTGCTCCTGCACTGAATAGCCAGAAAAGAAGAAACAAAATTTCTAACTTAATTGGCTTTTGGTAAAAAGCCCAGAACAGCCACAGTTGATCAAAGATACTTTTGTAACAATTTCAAGATAAGCAAATAAGTAATTGTAACAATAAAGATAAAAATGTCTCTTTGGAGAAGTTAGACTCACAGCTTAAAGGGCAATTCACCTTCATTAGCAAAACTGTAACAACTGGAAAAAATAAACACAGAAATGTACTCAAACTTTCATAACCTGACAAATTATGTAAAATGAACATGGTAATTAGGGGGTGTGGCCACAAAAATGGCGTGGTCCAAAAAATGTTCACCATGCTACATGGCCGACCCTTTTTGTCCCTCTTTCTATTTCCAAAATGTTGGGAGGTATGTATATCAATTAAACAGGACAACCTCTGGATATGTTGAGGGACCTAAAATTAATTTGCTAGGTTGGCCCAGTAACATCTAGTTACACCACCGCCTTCCTCTATTACCCCTAGCCTTTATAGCAAATGCCTCAGTGAGGAGGAGTATTTATTGAAATTTTTCATGCATTGTGATTTTTTTTGGCCAGACTACATATTTTGGCAACACCAACCAGACCTGGACTGGGATTCGAAACATTTCAAGTACACAGAGGCCCAAACAGCCCCCGTCAGCCCAATAAATAGTCACTGTCTATGGCAATTTACAGCAGCCCCTCTGGTATTTGCCATAATCCTAGGCCTGACACCAACCACAGTGACATGTGACTTATTGATCCCTAAAGTTTTTCCCCAGTTGGCGTATTGTTAAACTAATATTAAATGTGTAGGTGTGATGATTGAGAACACAGTTAAAAACATATGTAATACGGTATGACTCATGATTCTTTGAGCCATTCGAATGTATGCTTTACATGGAGTGCTTGTGCTTTATCTGAGTTCATATTAAATCCTGCGATTACAGCAAATCTCTAACACGTGTTTAACATTACTGGGACGTCTTCGTTTGTTTATTAATGAAAAGCAGAAACCGACCAACTTTTTTGGTTCCTTGTGATTCCTGATTTGGCAGTAAATGTCTAAAATGTGATCCACTGCTATACAAGAAAGAAAAGACAGAAGCTTGCAATTGAAAAGGAGAAGGTGGGGTAATTAACTGACTATTTAGATTCAAGTGCAAGAGCACTGAAAGGAGCATAATAATGCTTTAGTGCTTATTTGGGATCTGACTGCCCTCCACGCCTTGCACCAAAAAAATCCTGGGCAAAGTGCTCCCTAACTTGACACTCCAATTAATGGACCCTTATCACATGAAAACTCTATTTAAGTCTATGGGAAAAATGCAACTGTATTAGGAGAAAAGTGTTTTCTCCTTGAATTGAATCTCGTCCAGGAGTTTTCCCGTGATAAACCATGAGATAACTTTTTCTCACCGATTTGAATCTGGCCCAATATCTGAGTGCTTTGTATCCCACATCAAAATGAATAAACCATATATTTATGTGTATGTCCTTATATAGACAGTGGGATGGCTCTGATTCCTTTGGTTGATGTGGAATGATATAATGACGTATTTTAACCTGCCTAACTGCCAGTTGATCCAGAGGAAGGCAAAAATCCTTAAAGCCTTAGAGGGGGAAAAAATTCCTTCCTGACTCCAAAATGGTAATCGGACCAGTCCCTGGATCAACTTGTACTATGAGCTATCTCCCATAACCCTGTATTCCCTCACTTGCTAAACACCATCCAACCCCTTCTTAAAGCTATCTAATGTATCAGCCTGTACAACTGATTCAGGGAGAGAATTCCACATCTTCACAGCTCTCACTGTAGGCGGAACCTCTTTTCTTCTAATTGGAATGGGTGACCTTGTGTCAGCTGGAAAGACCTACTGGTAAATAAAGCATTAGAGAGATTATTATATGATCCCCTTATATATTTATACATAGTCATCATATCACCCCTTAAGCGCCACTTCTCCAGCGTGAACATCCCCAATTTAGCCAGTCTTTCCTCATAGCTAAGATTTTCAATACCTTTCACCAGCTTAGTTGCCCTTCTCTGTACCCTCTCTAATACAATAATGTCCTGTTAGAGTGATGGAGACCAAAACTGTACGGCATATTCTAGATGGGGCATTACCAGTGCTCTATGAAATGTGTAAGGATATTAAAATTTGTAAAGGTGTTGGTTGATACCTCTAACTCCCTTTAATATATTCCTCTGCTGTGATATGCAGTAGAACTATATCATAAGGCAGCAGAATTATGTCATTAAGATGACAGGGATGCTTTCCTCAGTTTCAGTAGCTATTATTATAGCAGGATTTTTTGGATCAGTGATTAGCTTAAAGGGTTCAGTTGTGCTCCAGCTGGAGGAAAAACAGATGCACGTCGCTTAATACAATACTCTCTCACATTGCTTGATATGTTACCCTTTAATACTGCCAGGGTTTGAGACTGCGAATATAAGGCCCCTGGCAATAGAGATCGGCAGGGGTCTGAAAGGTATAATCCAACTTGCAGCTCTCCAGTTCTCGTTAAACTGTAACTTCCAGCATCTCCTAATGTTGGGGCCCAAGACAAATGCCCTCTTTGCCAACCCTAAAACCAGCGCTAAATATTTCCTTCTATTCCTCTGATTTCTGGCTAAAAGCCCTGCTGAGTATTTTGGGGCAGGCTGCAATTCAAAGGCTAAAAAAGCTTTAATGGAGAACCCATAAATGTCCTGAGTGATGCCAGCCCAAGGGGTTGTTACCATTCTCGCCCTCCACCCAAACACTCCACATTACCTGGCCCATATCAGAGCTCCCTGCCTTTTACCCTTAGGTGTTTCTTACTCTAGAAACTCAGACGCCTTTTTTGCTCACTGCCTCTGTCTGTTCAAACCAGTCTGATGTGGAATTCTGACTCCCAGCCATGGAAAAAAATATTCTGCTGCTCCATAAATGCCAGTAAACTGTACATTTTCCTGTAATTTTCATGATGTCAGAATCCTGTTTACTTACTCCTCTCTGGACATGTCTCGCTGCATTAGCGCAGTCTCTTAGTCCCTGATCTATACAGCAACATGTTATTGTTTCTTAAAAGGTTTATTGAATTCAGTCTATTTATTATCCTTTATATATATGGTGCCTACAGATTCCTCAGACATCATACACCTCAGCCCACACCTCAGTCCCACACTGTGCTCAATATTATCAGGAGCCAATAAACCTTTTTGCATGTTTTTGGACTCGGGAGAAATACTTACGGGGTCTGTAACCCTGATTTGGCTCTGTTAAACCTTGTCCAGTTAGAAAATGATAGCGTATCAGTTACATTGAATTCTAACACCCAGGATGGGCCTCCACTAAGTGTAAGGAACAAAAGGAAGAAATAATTGAACTACAACTTGCTTAGGCTTAGAATGCCAGGAGTTTCTTGGAAAACTTAACCAGAACAGATTTATTGTCCGAGATAATATTCACACGGTTATTATACTTACAGTCCAATGAGGCAGTGCAGCAATAAATGATAACTTATTACAGTGTCAGTGCCAGACAGCACAATGTTACACCATAAGGAGACAGCTTAGGGAAGTTTAAGATTCGCCCTCTATCTTGTCAATGCCTCATATTGTCCAGAACTTATACAGCAGAATAATCTAAGCCCAAGGCTGGAACTAGGGGTAGGCAGAAGAGGCACATGCCTAGGGCACAGAGCTGGGGGAGCACCAGGCACATACCTTCTATGTCCCCTACCCCTAGTCCAGGCTCATGTCCCATTGCTGCCCCGTGGTGTTCTGCATTGCTATAGTTAAAGTGTGCACACGCATGCCATTCAGCACTGTGGTCCCTTCACTTAGGCAAGCAGATACTAGGGATGAGCTACTCCCTGCTATCAACCTTGTTGGAGCACAGACAGTGCTATTACATCAAATAACCTCTAATGGACTAAAGCCTCATTCATGGGGTCCCTGTTTCCCAACTTCACTAAACGGGTTCTCCCTTTAGGACTGAACACTTTAGTGGCCTTTGTTGATCCCAGAAAACATCCAGCTGGTCCAGCAACTGAAGGCCAAAGATTTACCAAAATGTGAGATTATAGCACAGAAAAATGCACTCACTTTCTGTTCATTCCTATGGTATTTTTAAAATCATATTTATCAGTGGGTGAAAGTTAAGGCCCCCATACACGGGCCGACAAAAGCTGCCGACAGACCTAGTTGGCAGCTTATTGGCCTGTGTGTGTTGCCACCCGATGGGCTTCCCTGATCGATACTCGACAAAAATCGGTGTGTTTATGTGGTCCCGTGATACGACTGCCCGTATAGGATGTATTATGATCCGATCGTTGGGCCCTAGGACCCACGATCAGATCAACCCGATATCGCCCACCATCAATGTGGGCATATTGGGGGAGATTTGCTCGTTTAGCGACATCTCCAACATCTCTACATCTATGGCCACACTTAGAGTTCACCATTTGATAAATACAATTCTAAAAATTCCAAAGTGAGTGATTTTTTTTTGTAGTGAACTCTAATCTCACATTTTGATACATCTGCCCCTATATTGTATTAAAGGGTGTCAGGAAGTAGTCATAATCCTACATAACCAATAACACAGATATGTAAAAGGTAAACTAGATACATGGCCATCTGGTGTAGGAAGTGTAGCGATTTAAAGCCATAGGAGCTATTATGCCTATGGGTCCCAACAGGTCATTTACATTTGGCCGCAATCAGCCATTTTTTGCACTTTGTACAAATTTGATGGCTGATGCCCTCTGCTCCATTTTCAAGTGCAGAGTCTTGGGACCAGGCCTATAAAAGAGTGCTGCCTGTGCTTATCCAACAGAGAGAGGAGGTGCCTAAGCTGCCCCTTAGTGTTCTAGAACTTGTGCTCTGGGAAAATATAAATGACCACCCCTTTAAACTTCTTGCAGACAGAAAGGGGTGTATATATACTGAAGAGTAAAGTTAGAGGTCGCCACAGTCCTCTAGAGTGAAATTCAGCCACCTTCCATTCATTTCTATGGGATTTTTAAAAGAGTATTTATCAATGGGTTTCAAAATGGGTTTCAAAATCCCATAGAAATGAATAGAGAGTGGCGGAATTTCACTCTAGAGGACTGTGGTGATCTCTAACTTCAATCTTTGATAAATATACCCCATAGTGATCTGGCTGGAATAAGACCCGAGGGATTCAAGGCAACTATGCCATCCACTGTGCCACCAGTCTACCCAGTTAGATAAGGGGTGTCCTATTCTTGCAGTGGTGGCATTTACAATATTTCCGCCAGTTACACAAACTGTACACCACTACAGCTGGCCACACATCCTTATAGGTAATTGACCAATCATCACAAGTGCCAATTCCAAATGATCAGATATAGGACCAAATTCAATTAGATGAGAAAGATGTATATCTTTATTCTGTATATCCTTATTCAATTCCAGATGAGCCCATAGAACCAATGAGAAGAACTGATCTCACTGTTTATTACATGAAAACTTTATTGAAATCTATTGGGAAAGGGGAAATGAATTAAGAAAAAAAAAATTTCTCCTAAAATTGATCTCGCCCATACATATTCACTTGTTAAACCATAAAATAACCTTTTCTCACTGATCTGAATCTGGGTCACAATGTGATTTGGCTAAAGAGCACCGATCTCCCATCCGTTAAAAATGTCCTTTCCCCAACTGTGGGACAAGATCTGCATTAATTCAGAGGAGGCAGAGGTTTCTCACAGATTAATGGACATGTGGATCTTCATACCTTAATGGAGAAGGAAAGGTTAAAACTAAGTAAGTTTTATCAGAAAGGCCTATATAAATCCACCAGTTAATCCTCAAAGTAGTGCTGCTCTGAGCCCTCTGTCAAAAGAAACACAGCATTTCTTTCCTTCCATTGTGTACACATGGGCTTCTGTATCAGACTTCCTGTTTTCAGCATAAACCTTCAGGGCTAGGGCTTGAGCATGCTCAGTTTGCTCCTCTCTCCCTTTCCCTCCCCCTCCTGTAATCTGAGCCCAGATCGATGAGCGAGCAGGGAGAGACTCAGGCAGTGATTTCACACAAAGCTAATATGGCAGCTGCTATCCTAAACAAACAGAGACAGTGTCTAGAGCTGCTTACTCTGGTATGGCAAAGCATTCTACAGAATAAATATAGTGTTATAGCTTGCACTATTGTGGTTAATTTATTGGCAATAAACTGTTGTTGTAGCTTTCCTTCTTCTTTAAGTCTACTATAAAATCATGTAAATATTAAATAAACCCAATAGGCTGGTTTTGTCTCCAATAAAAATTAATTATATCTTAGTTTGGGTGAAGTACAAGGTATTGTTTTAGTATTGCAAAGAAAAAGGAAATCATTTAAAATATAAGTTATTTAATTAAAATGGAGTTTATGGGAAACGGCCTTCACGTAATTTGGAGTTTTCTGGATAACAGGTTTGCAGATAAGAGATCCCACAACCTGCACACAATGGTCTTAAATTAAATTCCCAGAATCCCTCTGGCAGCTGAAGGTTGACAGCGAGTGCTGGAGGTTGTAATTGTAGAACAACAGCCATGGAGCATTAGTTGCAAATCACTGACGTAGGATGTTCCTGATTCAGAACTTTATGCCTTTAAGTGATCTTTAAAGGATTCTAGCAAATAGCTGCCATGTGTTCATACTTGTGAGCTTTGGTTGTATGGTAACACAGTAACTCTGTTTACAGGCAGAAAGTACATGTGTACTCCAGATTTTCCTTGCACCACATGGAGGTTTCATCCAAAATAGGTAGTTATAGCTGCAGGGTGCAATTAAATATGTTGGACTCCAGCAGCAGAGCATGTGTGCAGAGATATCATTAGATCAATTCTGTTTTGTGTATATATATATATATATATATATATATATATATATATATATATATCTATATATCTATATATCTATATATATATTCTATAAAAGAAATGTACAGTGAGGAATAGGTCTAGGGAAACTGCCCAATGCAAGGGAGAAAAAGAATCAAAATAGTAAATATACAAACATACAGTATATAATTACATGTGCCTTCTTTTTTCACAAGATGTATTTAATGGACCAAACGACCCTTTAGAATTTCATGCTGGATATACAGAGGAATACTCTGCTATACTTTCATGGGGTATGGGAATACCTTCAGAGAATGACAGTGCTGGAGTCAGTTAAGAACAGAGGCGTAACTTGTGTGAGCCGGTCCCCCCCTGCAAAAAATTTTTTAGGGGGCCCGGTGCACAGAGATCCCGGCCCCAGAACAATGTAGGTCTCATATGTAAAATCCTACTTGTAAATAAACCATTTTTATAATAATATACTTTTTTAGTAGTAGTAACATTAGGTAATCCTAAATAGAAGATTGCCATTTTAAAAACTAAGGGCCGCCCCCTGGGATCACACGATTCACGTTACACACAAACAAACCATACATGTTAGGTCACATGAGCCAATTACCAGACAGAGTTCTTCCTATTACAGTTAGACCTGCAGTATTTCTGGTCAGGTGAGGCAGGACACAGACCATCACAAATTGGGGGCCCAAGGGAAAATATGTAAAAGGGCAATGTTTACTGAAATATATATTCCAGTTTGGTAAGATTCTTATCTGTTGCTCAAGTATTCATTTTGGGGGTAAAGGTTGTTCACCTGTGAGATCATTTTTAGTATGATGTAGAGACCGTTTGCAATTGCTTTTCATTTTTTTTTTTTATTATTTTTGAGTTATTTAGCTTTTAATTCTGCAGCTCTTCAATTTGCATTTTAAGCAATTTGGTTGCCAGGGTCCAGACTTCCCTAGCAACCAGGCATTGATTTGAAAAAGAGACTGGAATATGAATAGGAGAGGCCTGAAAAGAAAGGTGAGCAATACAAATTAGCAATAACAATACATTTGTAGCCTTACAGAGAATTTGTTTTTTTAGAAGGGGTCAGCGACGCCCATTTGAAAGCTGCAAAGAGTCAGAAGAAAAAGGCAAATAACTATAAAACTATAAAAAAAATGATGAAACCCAATTGAATAACATGCTAAAAGTTACCTTAAAGTTGAACTATCCCTTTAAGCATGCTGCATCCTCCCTTCCCCGCTCACACTTCTATAGAGGAAGCCGACCCTATGGTCCGGATGGTGGGCCCCCCTGTTCTCTGGGCCCCCCGGGACTCCCACTGGATCCACCCACTCTTTGCCCTGTGACGGCATTGCACCCACCCTGTGAAGTTCCCACTGCCTCCCCTGTTTTGGTAAAAAGCCCCTGCAACCCTATACACTCTTCAGCAATTTGCAATTTTTATGGATTCAACTCAGTAATGGTTGCCAATGTATTGATACAGAGTTTTAACCCTTACGTCTCCTTTAAAATGTCTGTGCAACTAAAAGGGACAATATGCAAATGGCTTCCAATCACATAATTTACTAAATACAAATCAAAATGATTAAACATGCTTGTGTTTCCATAAAGCAATGATGATTCATCCAGAAATGATTCTAATTAGTCAAAATAGAATTTAATGGCATTACCTTTCTTTCTATATGAGCTAAAATGCCCTTAAAGCCATAAACATCCCACAGGAGATGTTTGCCCCACATTACAGATTGGCGGCACTAATAACATCATGGCTGGATGATTTATCAGTGAATTCCCTGACGTGTATCATTTGTGGTCTGGTTATTTCTCTGACAGATCCTGCTTCTCTCACATGTCCACACTGTTAATGTTTTCACCTCCTGGCAAGCAGTATCTCAGTTTAAAAATCAATTTCCTGCTTTGAAAACCAAAAAAAGTAAATATTATGGACTATGAGACACTTGTGCCTTTCTAAGGGAATTTAACCTACACAGTAAATCAGCCCCCAATTTACAGGGCTGCACTGCAATTGCAATGTAGCAAGAGGATAAATTACAGATTGGACACAAATGATGTATTTTGAATATATAAAATAATTATTTTGCACTATAATACATCCTTTGTCCCTGTGTGCACTCTCTCTTCCAAAGATGGGGACTTTCTTTGCCTCAACTTAAAACATGCCTTGCCAACATCCATTTTAGATAGTAAGCTTTCTAGAACATAAAGCTCTTCCTTACATTTTATTTTCTTGGCAATGGATTAATAAATGGAGGCACACACTTAAAGGGGTGGTTCACATGGACGAGACGGGGCCCCTCTCGCAGTACTTGCAGCAAAGGAACTGAAAAGGTGAAATGAACAGCGGGCTGATCTGATACACAGGACATGGCGATTACGTACTCTGGGAAACGGTCTGTATAAACTTGTGAATTTTGGATCCGAGTAAAATCTCGCTTGTGACGCAGTACCTACACTTTGACTTATTAGCGTTAAACTGTTGTTGACCACGCTGCAATTGTTGAATTGCTAATTTGGTCGATGGACTGACCACGCCACACATGGATACATGTCCTTACTTATATATTTATGTTTTGACACCCGTGATGTTAGAGTTATAGTTGCACAGGAGCCCACACTCAGATCCTCGTGTGTCTGGCAGGTGTTTATACTTACAAGAAGTAAGTTGATACAGGCATATGTAATTTGAGAGTCTCAGTCAGCTTTCTTAGTACTTTAGTGGGTAAAAAGATGTAACATGTTTGGAAGCATTATAAAAACTTTAATAAATAATTCAAAATTGCACTCACAAGCATTCCTCCAATAAAATCGCTTTAAAACCAATGTGGCTTTCCGGTCTATTGTTCCGAGTCCTTTGCGTAACTGAACCGCCCGATATGTTCGCCTTAGTCCAGTGTAGTGTCCTCGGGTCACCAGGCTGCCGCTTCTACACTCTCGTCCTATCGCTGACACATTTCCCCGAATGGCTTCATCCAAATGAGCGATAGTCTCACTTCCAAAACGATCGCTTCTTTTACCCATCATATTCAAAGTCCAAAAAACTTTATTGTCCACAGAAAAAGCATCTATCCTTTGCAAAGATCCCCATAAACAGATACATTCCATAAACATTGTTGCACAAATTACATCCTATTTCTGATATTTCGTAAGAAGATTGAAAGCGGACTGAGACGCTCAAATCACATATGCCTGTATCAACCTACTTCTTGTAAGAATAAACACCTGCCAGACACACTAGGATCGGAGTGTGGGCTCCTGTGCAAATATAACTCTAACATCACGGGTGTCAAAACATAAATATATAAATAAGGACTATGGCCAAAAACACCTCTAGCACCACTTAAGTTACGGACTTTTACACTGATTAAATATTAACTCCTGATGGTGGTGCATGATTTTTAAGTATAATTATCCACATGCGGGTATATTTGAGCATAGCAAGTTCACTAAAAATATCATAATTAATTACTTTGAAATACTGCAATATATATTTTATCTGTTTTACTTCCCCCTCAGAACCTTGTGGTTTTTTGAGGAATACAGCAATCTCTTGTGGAAATTATCTCCTGAGCTCCCCAGCAGCCATAGGGTCTGTTTCTGGGAAAGCCCTTCCCGAGAGCTTATTGAATATATCTCACAGGGTAATTATACACAAAACAGGTTGTGATGGTAACAAATGATATGCTCATATCAATTGCTTTTCTTCCAAGAAATAGCACATTTACCAGACAAGCCTTCAGTTGTCAGGACTGTAATACTTCAAAAATCAACTGGCTGTAAGAGCAATACACTTCTATCCAACCCTACTTATTGTCTTGACTTGCTCATATCCCCTCAAGTTATTGCAACCAGCGTATTCTGTGCTCAACAATATTTATTCTCTGAATCTTCCTTTTTTTGCTGTGTGTTCCACGCATGATGACAATACATGACAAATTATACACTGTGAATAAAACAGACGGATTAATTACACATAAATAGATAGATAGATATAGATAGATAGATAGATAGATAAAGACAGATAGATAGATCAGATAGATAACGTTTCGTGTTTTGTTTAATATGTAGTGGAGCCATATGTGATTTGTATATATGGCTTTTCGGTATTGATGTACTTATTTGTCCCATGGAACTATTTATTTGAAAATATGGAATATGGATATTATGTATTTATTTATTTGTACACTATATATTTTGGATTATGAAAAGGTTTTGTTTACTATGTGTTTACTTCTCTGGTATGGATATTCCAATATCTGGGATGTTACATTGTATAATATGATACTATAAATCGTGTTTTTTTTTTTGTTCCAAGGTGATAGTTATACAATGTAGCATTTCAGTTTGATACTGGCAATAGAGAGTGTGATAATTCGCTTGTTTAACAGGGGGGTTTAATTTTAGTATGTTATAGAGTGGCCAATTCTAAGCAACTATTCAATTGGTCTTTATTATTTATTTTTAATCGTTTTTTTATTATTTACTCTTCACAACTTTCAAACGGGAGTCACTGACCCCCATCTAAAAACAAATGCTCTGTAAGGCTACACATTCATTGTTATTTATACTTTTTATTACTCCTCTTTCTATTCAGGCCTCTCCTATTCATATTCCAGTCTCTTATTCAAATTAATCCATGGTTGCTAGGGTCATTTGGACCCCAGCAACCGGATTGCTGAAATTGCAAACTGGAGAGCTGCTGAATAAAAATCTAAACAACTCAAAAAACACAAATAATAAATAAAAAGAAGACCAATTACAAATTATCTCAGGTTTTACTTCGAGGGTCGAATTGGAGGGTTTATTAACCCTCGATATTCGACCCTTAGTAAATGTGCCTAATGTTAATAAAAAATGAAAACCAATTGCAAATCATCTCAGAATATCACTCTCTACATCATACTAAAAGTTAACTCAAAGGTGAACAACCCGTTTAAACTTTATATATTATGGGAGGAGGAAAATAAGGTTTTTTTGATCATCATTATTCATCTATGTTCAATGTTTTTAACATGCTAATTAAGTGTTTGCGTATTCACCAATCAATTTACCTCCCTACAATGGTTTTTTGGATGCTATTAGAGATACGGAACACACCAGACGATCCATGATTTTAATGATGTGAAATAAACATTTGTTTTATCTTCAATCAGGGCCTTTTTGGGAGTGCTTGCCTCTTCACTACTACTTAGCCTTTGCAGCAATGCCATTATCAAAATCTTTTAGTTTTGTATTTGCAGAATGCAGAATCTGCTAAAAATAATATTTTAAAGTTTTGAGGTTTGATTAAAATATATATTTAATAGCATGAATGCAAATAAAAGTGATCCCTAGAGGTGCCATAGGTCAGACAGCTGAACCTCTGAGTGTGCTATCATGGAGAGAAGTGGTTCAGCCCTGCAGTCAATATAGCACTTTTAACAAGGATAATAAGGTTTACCTTCCCCAACCCCTGATATATATATAATAAATGCATCTGTATGTTCATGTTCTTAGAAAGGAGAAGCGGTGTATTCTTGGAAAAATAAAAAAAAAACACAGGCGTCAATTTAGTTCTGTGGGTCAGGCAGGTCTGGTGGTTGCACGGATTTGTTTTGTTTGGTTTCAGGTCCCTGATGCATTGATGTATATCTCTCTATACATACAGAAAGGCAAGGCACGTAAATGGATCTCTAGAGGACGACGAGATAATTAAGTGTATACAGTTGAAGTAGTGATGCTGGAAACCAACAGCGCAAATAAGGCAAATAAACAGAAGAAGACGGGAGTTGCTTCACCGAATTCTCCACTGTCAGCTAACATTAGGCTTTCAGTTCTCTGAACTAATAATGAGAACCTGCTCAGAGGAGCGGTCTAAACTATTTTTGATTGGAGCCGTCATTCATTTAAGGGCCTGAGCAGACCCCCGCCGCTTGTTTCCAATGAAAAGACGGGCTGTTCTTGAGCTGAGTAATGGGGTTGTTCAGTATGATGTAGAGAGTAATATTCTGAGACAATTTGCAATTGGCTTTCATTTTTTATTAACATTAAGGGGCACATTTACTAAGGGTCGAATATCGAGGGTTAATAAACCCTCGAATTCGACCCTCGAAGTAAAAATCCTTCGAATTCGAATATCGAATCCGAAGGATTTAGTGCAAATGCTACGATTGAACGATCGAAGTAAAAATTGTTCGATCGAACAATAAAATCCTTCGAATCTAACGATTCAAAGGATTTTAATAGATCGATCAAAGGATTTTTCTTCGATCAAAAAAAGCTCAGAAAAGTGATGGGGAAGGTCCCCATAGGCTAACATTGTACCTCGGTAGGTTTAAACTGCCGAAGTTTTTTCTAAGCCTTCAGTTCTTGGCTAGAAATTCTCCCTGTACTTACTGTATAAAATGTTTCTTATACTTAGTGGCTACTGTGCCAGCCCTGTAGCAGGGACGACCCCCATTCCTCCCCATAGTAACTTTCTGATACTGAACTGCTCTTACCAAGGCATCATTAGCACGGTACATGCTTATTAGAATGCTCTAGGCTTTGCTCTGGGTTCTTTCTGAGCATGCGCTGCTATATACCAGTATCCTGGAACCTGATCAGTAGGGAAGCAGACAGGGGACCTATTCATAAAAGGCAAGAAAACACATTGAATAAGTAAGCTTTACATTGCTGTAACATATTTATAAAGCTTCCTAACAACTTTTCTTGCTTGTGTGTAGCAGAAATATAAAAACATCTCAAAAAAAGTATCAAAATGTTAAAACTTGGATAAAAAACAGATACTTTTTTTTTGTCACTTTTTACAACTTAATATCCCTGCTGGAAACACTTCCATGTAAACAAATAAAAATTTGTCTCTTTATGAATTACAGGGTAATATACCAAGTCAAGGATAGTGTGAGGTAGTGGCATTATTTTTAATGTTATTCTGCTATAGCGTCATTTTATGTACCTAGAATTATAATTAGGAAACTTGGAACATTTCACTTGATTCCTCAGCCGGATTGACATGATAGAGATGCTGGAGCCTATATATATATATATATATATATATATATATATATATATATATATATAGAACAGGGGAAAAAACTTGCACTCACAGATCTTAGCGATGAAAATATAGGTGTTTATGAGCAAAAATTGACTAACGTTTCGGCAAACACTCAAGCCTTCCATATAGGTGTACGCACTCTTACCGGATTTGATGAAAGTGGGTGCGTAGGTCAAAAGATTAATACATCAGGACAAATGGACCTGCTCTCCAAGAGATTTTGTGAAAATAGTGTCTTGTTTTTATTCACAGATGCATATCCGACCTTTCGGTCCCTATTGGGACGATTTTTCCTGATGTATTAATCTTTTGACCTACGCACCCACTTTCATCAAATCCGGTAAGAGTGCGTACACCTTATATATATATACACACACATATATATATATATATATTTATATATATATATATATATATATATATATATATATATATATATATATACACACAAATACAAGAGGTCCTCTGCACTCAACCCAACAATATATGAAGGACATTGAGACATGTTGTGCCTTAGGGCAGAGACACACATTGCTATTTCAGGGGGATTAGTCGCCTGGGCGACTAATCTCCCCAAACTGCCTTCCCGCCAGCTAGAATGTAAATCATCGGTGGGATGGCACTCGGAACGATTCGTTTTCCGAAGTCGCCAGAAGTTGCCTCACAAGAAAACTTCGGGCGACTTCAGGAAAAGCCGAAGCAGTCCGTGTGCCATCCCGCTGGAGATTTACATTCTAGCCAAGGCAGCTCAGGGACATTAGTCGCCCGAAGAAGAAGCGATTTGTCGCTGGTGTGTGTGTCTCTGCCCTTAAGCTACTAATACATGCTTTACCTTTTAAACAAAACAAGGAATGTTTGTCCAAATATTGCAATATATTTAAGCTGGCCAACTACATCAAACTGATCCCTGGTATGCCCAGTCCTACACTCAACTTTCATCAAGTTCTTTAAGAATTCAATTGCTTCATTATACAATATATATATATATATATATATATATATATATATATATATATATATATAAATAATTGTAAAGAGGACCAGCACTCCATTTCCACAGTGATACTACAATAAATCATTGAGTTTTGGAAACGGAGTGCTAGTCCTCTTTACAATTATTTATATACTATTTTGGCCAAGCACCCAGAAAACAACATATTGTGAAGGAGTGCGGGTATCATCTGCATTATTCCAGTAGGCTCCGAATTAGGGGATGGCCGCAGTGGAGGAACTACCGGGGGAGCAGGGGGTGCGAGCAGGCCAGGGCCCCCCAGCAGCCCGCGCGCCACTGAAATGTGGGCCGCACGGAGGGGGGCGGGGGCCCGGCTGCACGTCACACACCAGGGCCCGCCCCCCTCTAGTTACATTACTGGATGGCCTTCTCCCATAGGCTCAATTTTATCCAATAATCTATTAAAATTTTTTACTTTATCTCTGTAATAATAAAACAGTACCTTGTACTTGATCCAAACTAAGATATAATTAATCCTTATTGGAAGCAAAACCAGCCTATTGGGTTTATTTAATTTTTAAATTAAAAGGCAAATTTCAGAAAGATCCGTTATCCTTAAAACCCCAGGTCTCGAGCATTCTGGATAATAGGTCCCATACCTGTATCTCCACTGTCACAAGCCCTCTATACCTCTAGGCTGGCACATCTAGCTGAATCCTTTGTGGGATTTGTTCTTTGTATCAACCAGATCTCAAAAAGAGAGCCAGACTGGAAACTCAAATAAGCCAATAAAGGTCCAGGGATAAGGAAAAGTATAACCCCTGGCAATGCATTATGGCTTGAATTTCCAACAAGGGGCATAATTGCAAAAAAAATGGATGTCTAATCCGGAGCTCTAACAGACTTCAGCTGCAGAACGGAAGTTGCAGTTCAACAACAGCTGGAGAATCAAAGATTGAACATCCGCGATGCTTATAGTTACATAGTAGTTACATCATTAAATTGGGTTGAAAAAAAACAAAGTCCACCAATTTCAGCCCCTCCAAATGAAAACTCAGCATCCATACACACACCCCTCCCTACTTTCACATACATTTTATATGCCCATATCTATACTAACTATAGAGTTTAGTATCATAATAGCCTTTGATATAATGTCCATTTTACGTAATAACACTCAATATCACTTAAATAACACTTGTTATGATATGTCCATTGAACTATTGCCTAGCTGTGGGTCGGTGATGCTGAGTAATATCACACGGAAGGGTTGAATGTGATCGAGAGTTTTCTCTATTTCATTTCAGATTAACTATGTCACTATTAATGTTTCTCACCCAAGGGGCCCTTATGGTGCTGGGGGTCCTGGCTGTTTCTGAACCAGTGACCCCAGTAGCCTCGAGTGAACTAACAGATCTAAGCAACATGTCCTACAATCTGTAAGAACCAACTGCCCACAGATCAGTCATTTGATAGATGGGCTTTGCGTTCATCATGAGTGGGGCTTTATACTCAGTTCAATGACTGCTGCTAAGTAAATATATATATCTGTCTCCAGGGGGCCCTATGATTTATACTCTCAGAAAGTTATTAGAAAATATGTGTAAAGTGGGATGTATTTCTAGGATAGAAGGGCTTGCTCTAAATACCCTTGGCTGGGTGCCTGTAAGTGCTGCTGTTAGTTAATATGACATTTACTGGCCCCACAACCAGCTGTCTATCTGTTGGTTAGTGCCTTGTTATTTAGATACACAGCTGGATAGATAGGCAGCTTCAGTCTATGAAGGATCTAATTGGAGAACTGTAGAATGCAAAGCTGATTGTTTTTGAGTTTGCATAATTATTATTATTATTATTATTATTATTATTATTATTAACAAGGATATATAAAATGCCAACATATTCTGAAACACTGTTCTTTGGCCTTCAAAACATAAAGTCAGATTTCTGCAGTACATAAGTATGTGTGGGATCCTCTCACTTCAAAATGAAAATATTTCTGTATATTGTAATACTTTAGAAGGTGAGGCTCAGTCTGAAGGCCGTTTGGGGCAAGGAATGGCTTGAATGTCTAATTGTTCTTCTAGAAATTCCTGGGAGGCTAGTCCAAAGGTCCATTAATGTAACATCTTAATTTCTCAGCTAAACATACTCTACTTAGGACAATAGTAACATAAGTGGTCTAACAATGTTTGGATATGGATTGTAAGCTAATTATAATGTAAGGGTCCCTAACAAAATATTGGACTAAAAAGGGACCTCAAACCCAAAACATCTAAGACCTCATAATATATCTAATATGATCTGTCCAACCCCATCAATTAGATGAGTCTGATCTGGAAGAAACATGACTGATAACTTTAACCACATGATTCCTGGGCAATATGAAGGTTGAGGAGCATTGTGGGTATTTGCGGTGTCTTCTGCCAGCCATACTATGTGCCTGAATGCTTAAAAAACTGCTTGTCCTGCAGAGGGTAAAATGAGTAGACTTTCAAGTGATCATGGCCATTTATGTGTGTACTTGAATTTGTACTTGAATCATATATCTGTCTTCTGTGCTAAATGAGCCATTTGCAGAGAAATACTCAGTGGCTCCTTGATCTAATCCAGAGCTGCTGCTGATATTCCATTGCATGGTCTGATTATCTATTATTTCACATATAAGGGGGTTGGATTATTATAAATATAAAACATGATGATGTTGTCCAAAGATATCTGTGGATATTGTAGACATGCTCAGGACCAAATCTTTTGGAATGCCACATCAGGCTTAGATGAAGTGGGACAGCCCTAATCAATAGTGCAGAGCCTTAGGTTTGTTCCATTCTTCTTTATTTATCATAAGGCAAATGATCAGTAATTGCAACTTCTCTGCCTCGTAAAAGGCTATATGATAGCGCAATAAAAAATGTATCTCTTCATTTGCACATATAGTTATATCGGTGACATGGATGGGACATGGGCATATTCTGGCATATACCTTCCTTGCACATCATTCATGATGCCTGAGACAGTAGCATGGTGCTCTGTATTAAGTACTACTGAGTATCCATATGGTAGAATAAGCTGCACTTGCCATGGATACAGGAACAACTCTCTATGTCATTTACATCTATGGCTGCTCTGAATCTGTTAGCGAGCTGGTTAATATTTATTTATTTATTCAAAGGACCACTGGACACATTAAAGGGCAACTAAAGTCTAAAATAGAATAATGTTAGAAATGCTGTATTTTGCATACTAAATATAAACATGAACTTACTGCACCAGAAGCCTAACAAGACAAATGATTTATGCTTTTAAAGTTGGTACAGGGGGTTGTCATCTTGTAACTTTGTTAAACATCTTTGCAATACCAAGATTACGCACATGCTCAGTGTGGTCTGGGCTTCAGTTGGGAGGTTAAGTTTAGTGACCGTCAGTGTTGGGCGAATTTGTGGCGTTTCCCTGAAAAATTGACAAATTTCACGCAAAATTTTCAAACGAAAAAAATACGCGAAATGGCACCGGCGTCCCATTTTTTTTACGCCGGCGAACATTCGCCATCGAAAATGCGCTGACGTGAATTCGCCGTGAATTTGCGCCTGGCGAATGAATTCGCCCATCACTACTCGTCATAAATTATCAAAACAGCACAAGTCAAAGAATATCTGCCATAGAAGCCGATACAGCAAGACTGATTAATAATCAGAATATGCAGACTGCATTGGGTCTGTGGATACAAATCTACACAGTTGTTACAGGGAAACAAACAAAGCTGCTCGAGTTCTGGGAAGTAAGTTGGGGGGGCTCCCCCTGTCAGGGACCGTCTGAAGTTTCCTATCTGCAGATGTCAGAGCAAGTAAAACGAAGGGGGAATTTCACTGCATTAAGACAGGTTTCTTATAAAAATGGTAGACTTTTTTTTATTAAAATATATTGGAGATAGATTTCTTTTTCATTAAAGCAAGTAAAAATGGGATTTTATTTTTTTGCCTTTAAATCCCCTTTCAAGTGCAGGTTTACAGAGACCCACGAAAGTGAAGAGCACAGCAGGGATGGGCACAAGGCAGTCCTGTCTTTACCACCTGCCAAAATATTACCCCAAAAAATGAATGAAGGCAGAGTAGACAGTAACATTCCAACCTACTTTTTCTGTTCATGCTTATCTAGTAATCCATCAGCATTTCTGTAGGAGAAATCCAAACAGAACAGGTAGTAACCCTTCCAACATGTTCCCCTTATCTCTGTGTTTTGCTCCCTGTGTTTCATCCTATCACTCCAAACCTCTGTGAGCCAAGAAGGCTCTTCTCCATGCCCTTTCTAGTATATAATGATAAATGGAACACAGTAACCGTTGTTTTTACTGAAATCAGGGGCCATTTGGTGAATCACTTCTTTCTAATTTTTTGGCACTTTTTCAAGAATTTCTTAGAACGATCTGTAAAGTCTTTTTCAGACAGTTAAGCACTGCAACATTTTTTCAGTCATTGACAGTATCTACATATTATTTCAGTGGGACTGACTCACCCAACTTGTAGGATTGCAGAATTTGTCACGGAACTGCAAAGCTGCTGTCCATTTGCTGATGAGCTTATACCATGTGGCGGCCATTAATTGCTGACATGATAGTAGCCCTTAATTGTATGTGTTCTCAACAGTGTCGGACTGGGACACCAGGGGCCCACTCAAAAACCTTAGACCAGGGGCCCACTCTCAGTACTATTATTGTTCCTCTCCTCACTCAACTGCTATTCTCCTAGTCTCTTTTCTTTACATACTATAATCGATTATTCCATCTATTTAGTCTCTTTTTCATGGAAATAGGGAATGACCATGAAATAGGCCAAATGTTTAGCAGCATGAGGGGCCACTGACACCTGGGCCCACCTGGAGTTTTTCTGGTATCCCACTGGGCCAGTCCAACACTGGTTCTCAGTAATATGATATGATAGCCAATATTTCTTGGAAGCTAAATGTTATTTACCACCAACCAGACTCATCTGTGAGTGAAGCATACAAACTAATCCACTCTGATTCCCTGAACTAAAAATAAGGCTTTATCTCGTCTTGGATTTATAGGTGATGAAAAATGAAGATGAACTGTCTCAAAAACAGACCAAATGTGGAAAGTTTTCTATTGGTAAATGGGGAAATGGGTTCCCCTCTTTCTCGCTTGGATCCATCACCAGTGGTGAGGCAAAAATGATCGGATTTGATAGTTCAGAGCTTGAGCCTACAATCATATGTAATCAGTGGTACAATCAGATGCAAATCCTCTAGCCCAATATCTGACTGGTCCACAGTTAGATATCCATCAGGAGGACATTGTTTTAGGCCTTGTTTTGTTACAATTGTAACCAGACTCATGGTTACAATCATCAGCGGCACACTTAGTATGTATTATTTTTGAAAACAGACTTCCTGAAAGATGTTGCCAAATCAAAGCTGACCTGCAAGCCCCTCTCACTGTTCCTGCACTTGTGACCTGGGCATATGTAAATCAGACCACTAAGTGGCTGCTTTAATTGGCTAACTGCATTGGGGCAATTAGCAGCCAAGTTAGTATATTAGACAACAGAGGGCTCATTTAAAGGAAAACTAAGTTTAACTTAAGAAGTAGGGGTAGATGCCCCAGTAGCTCCCCATCTTCTTTTCTGCTGATTCACTGCACATGCTCTGTGCTGCTGTCACTTACTGAGCTTAGGGACCTACTCACAATATACGGCTGAGGCTGATTATTAAATAATTATTGGCACACAGCAGCTCAGAAACCAGCACTATTAACATCAGAATATAAAAACCAGCTCTATAGCATCAGGCTACATGACTACATTTTCAGATTTAGCTCTCCTTTATGAAGAGCAAAGTGTAAAATGTCATACAAAACTGCTTTCATTTATACTTCACAAGGTACCTACACCCATATATGCTCCAAGCAACTTGTGCTTAGTGTTCTAGTTCAGTCTGCTTGTACAGGGCACATGGACACAAAGGTGCCCTGTTTGGAATTAACTCTTGTCTTGAAGTGTTACTTATTGAACTGCTTCTACCAGCATGGGTAATTATAAGTTGAGGCTCATGCATATTTTTAGGTGCCCACTATAATACTGGAATGCTGTAAAAAATAGGGATGCACCGAATCCAGCACTTTTTAAGCAGGATTCGGTTTCGGCCGAAACCTTGTGACTGGCCAAACTGAATTCTAATTTGCATATGTAAATTATTGGTGGGTAGGGAAATCACATGACTTTTCGTCACAAAAGAAGAATTTTTTCAACTTTTTACTTTCCTGTCCCTCATTTGCATATGCAAATTAGGATTTGGATTCAGTTCGGCATTCTCCCGAATCTTTCACCAAGTTGAATCCCAAATAGTGGATTCGGTGCATGCCTAGTAAAAAACATGCATTTTTGCACCTAGGACTTCATTCTTAAGTACCTATAAGTACAAAATTGTTGCCCCATCAGAGATGCGAGCTAACAGACAGATTAGGGATGCACCGAATCCAGGATTCGGTTCTGGATAAGCCAGGATTCTGCCTTTTTCAGCAAGATTCGGCCGAATCCTTCTGCCCAGTCGGACCGAATCTGAATCCTAATTTGCATATACAAATTAGGGGCAGGAGGGAAATCACGTGACTTTTTGTCACAAAACAAGGAAGTCAAAAATGTTTTCCCCTTCCCACCCCTAATTTGCATATGCAAATTAGGATTAGGTTCAGTATTCGGCCGAATCTCTTGCGAAGGATTCGGGGGTTCGGCCAAATCTCTTGCAAAGGATTGGGGCGTTCGGCCAAATCTCTTGCGAAGGATTTGGGCGTTCGGCCGAATCTAAAATAGTGGATTCAGTGCATCCCTACTAGTGATGGAAACAATTTGATATTTAATGTTACTAAATGATATACAAATAAAGGCCATTATAAGATTTAGCCCCTCCAGTCCATGTTTGCCTTTAAAACACAGTTATACACTGTCTGGTGACTCCAGAATCCCTTATGCCTTCAAGTAATATATCATCAGTAAGGTTTGAGAAGCGGATCTGTGTACTTTATATTAAACAGACCCTGGTTATGAGCATCTAACAAGGCTGTAATTGTTTGACTAAGAGCAAGCGTTCTGCTGATGAGGAGTCCTGTAATGTTAATACAAGATTACAGTCAATGTTTAAACACTGTACTGTGGCCCAGCTCCAGACTGGGGGCTGAACTAAAGTCACTAATTTCATACATACGCTGCTTCCCTACTGCAGAGCCTTCTAGCAATCTACACGCAGAGCCTGTGCTGAGCCAAAGGGATGGTGCCGTGCACAGAGCGGGGCTGTTACAACAGACCTACAGAAGTTCTGACAAGTCTCCTTGTGTACCTATAGCAGCCACATCTGGATTTGCCCAGTTTCTGCCCTAAGCAGGACGCCTGAGGAACTGTTTACATTCTTGCCGAAGTCTCGGATGTTTTCAGATTTTCAGCAATCAGCTGAAACACGTGGCGAGATGCCCAGATCTCCTGCGTGCCAAACTTATTTGCTTTCCATAGAGAAACTAAAAGAGGAGGCATGCTTTCACAGGTCTTGTTCTTTTACCGTAGGCCATGTTCATGGGTTGGTTTTAAAATAAGTGAAGTTTTCAGTGGGCCCCTGATCATCATGGGGGCCCAGAACAAGATTCTGTGAGATGTTGTCCTTTAAAGGATACTGTCATGGGAAAAAATAAAAACCCATCAGTTAATAGCGCTGCTCCAGCAGAATTCTGCACTGAAATCCATTTCTCAAAAAAGCAAACAGATTTTTTTTATATTTAATTATATCTGACATGGGGCTAGACATATTGTCAGTTTCCCAGCTGCTCCCAGTCACGTGACTTGTGCTCTTATTAACTTAACTTCAGTCACTCTTTACTGCTGTACTTCAAGTTGGAGTGATATCACACCCTCTCCCCCCACCCCAGCAGCCTAACAACAGAACAATGGGAAGGTAACCAGATAACTCCCTGACACAAGACAACAGCTGGCTAGTAGATCTAAGAACAACACTCAATAGTAAAATCCAGGTCTCACTGTGACACATTCAGTTACATTGAGCAGGAGAAACAACACCCTGCCAGAAAGCAGTTCTATCCTAAAGTGCTGGCTCTAATCCCCCTTGCTAATAAAAAAACCCTACTCCCTACCCTCCATAGTCCCAGGACAGGTGTTCACACAAGCCCCTAAGCTGGTAATTACCCCTCATTGCAGAGTAAGCGCAGCAAAGCTCACATGCGCCATCTTGCGGCACTTTCTTCGGGTCCCTTCGGCAATTTCCCTGGCTTTCAATGCATGCAATTGTTTGGGACAGGGATATTGCTACAACTGAGCGCAGTTACGGCGCATATTTACTGAAGATTCCCAAAGCACTGAAGATGTCCCCCGTGAGCTCCACTTCGCTGACTCTGCAATGAGGGGTAATTACCAGCTTAGGGGCATTTACTTGTGTGAACACCTGTGTGGTGGGGGAGCAGGGAGGGTGGACTATGGAGGGTAGGGGTTTTTATTAGCAAGGGGGTTTAGTCATAAAAATTACAAAGTCAGCACCTGGTCTAATAACTCATAGCAGCCAATCAGATGGTTCAGGAATGAAATTTTATATTGTAGAGTGAATTATTTGCAGTGTAAACAGTGTCATTTAGAAATAAAAACAACATCATAAAAAGCATCCTTTAATTCTTACAGCTTTCATTTGTGAATTTCATATATCCATCATTTATGAGCTTCTGACTCCTGCCAATATTAATTTAATTAGTGATGCCAAATTCAACCAACCTATTAGCTGCTGAATCTTATTTGCTTCTTTGGATTTAGTCTTTACATCTCATGTAGAAACTGGATAGAAGCATGAATGTGCCAGTCACTGAGGGCAGCCCTGTACAGTGGAGCATGTGTGGCCAACTGAAGGAAAGGAGTGGGCCTCTATGGAAAATAATCTTGGGGAATCCATTATTATATATCAACACAGTACAGGGCAGGTCCAGACTGAGACTGGAAATAGGCAATTTCAGGTACACAATGGCCCAAGCAGTGCCAACGTGCCCATGAAATAGTAACTGTCTTACAGCAGACTCTCTGGCATTTGCTGATATAATCTCAAAGCTGCATGTTTTTGCCCAAAGTCAAACTTGCTCTACAGTTTTGCCCCTCTAGCATGGCTAGCAAAGATTTCTATCTGGCTCTTGGAGGTCCCATAACAAACAAGGGAAAGTTGTGCTCACCACTAATTTTTAAAAACATTAAGTGGGGGTGCAATGAGACTGTGACCACACAATTCACATAGACAAATACAAGAGATCCTCTGCACTCAACCCATTATCAACGCTATTATTATGAATTCCTGGACTTAAGGAAACAAGATTCAAATAATTGATATAGTATAATTAAAGATAATTTTGCTTGACTAACATGATAAAATAGGATTTGGAATAATTTTCTTGGGGTGAAGGGTCCCCTTTAATCCCCCCTCCCCACCCCCTGCTAGTGCATACCTGCCAGCGAGTACCAGCACATACCTGGGAGGTGAGGGAGTCCAAAGGTTCAGGAGGCTGTGGGGAGTAGGTCTAGGCCAGTGAGGCCCACAAGGGCCGGCGCCCACCAGGTTTTTTTCTCAGTGTCCCACCGGCCCAGTCCGACTGTGACTCTGTGTATTGCACCATAATGGGTGCAATTTTGTGCCCCCTCAGCATGTGTAATGCTTGCCCATACTAAACATACATGAGCTGTTATATCGCCTTAAAAAGTGATTAACCTACATATGTAGTTCTTTTTTTGTTTTCAATTACTGCTCCTTAGCATCAAATATACTTGCAGCTTACCAGGCTGTTATTTTTGTACCATATGGGTCTGTGTGAGAGAAATGTATCAGAAAACTTGCTAATTTGGCATCTGAGTGGCAAATTAGGTTCCATTGGCTTCTTTAAGTAAACCCCACTTTTTCCAGTATTCACAAATAACAACAAACAGAACTGAGACACCAAAATGATGGGTTTCTAGCAATAAAATCAAAGACGTCAGAATAACACAAAGTGAGTGTCTCTTGTGCAGAATGAAACAGGGCAGATAAAAACAAACTTGTTAGTGTTCCCATGAGCCGAGTCAGCGTAAGGGTCAATGATGGTTTCCTCCTGTTACACAAAATTACAACATGAAGTGGGTACAATGTGCTCATTCAAATGTTGTTAACTGTCAAGCAGCAAACTGAGAGAATAGGGAGAAACACTGGGACATACTGAATGCTATAAATACAAATAACAGATCCCTATCAGTACTCACATAATAAAGAACCTTTAGACTAATGGCACCCAGAGTGGTTTCAGGAGCATTGCCCTCCATGTTTTTTTTTACCCTCCCTAAAAATCTAAAATTGCTGCCAGTTACCCATGTTTCATTTTACTTTTAACTTTATTTCCTTAGGCAGCAGTGGGGGTTATAATGGATATTTTGAAAACAATATGTTGGGCGAAATGGAAAAATTTGCTGCATGTACCATGGCCCTAAGCAATTTGTGGTTCTTAAAAACACAGTCAACTGCTTTATAACTGGGAATTCATAACAGTCTCTTTCTTTAACAGGTCCTCTCAGTAGGCTTCACAGATCTTCATTTTGGATTGTTCACAGTATATTACTCAGTATAGGTTTGTAACCTGTTATCCAGGATGCTTGGGACCTGGGGTTTTCTGGATAATGGAACATTCAGTAATTTGGATCTTAATACCTTAAGACTGCTTTTGCCTCCAATAAGGATTAATGATATCTTAGTTTGGATCAAGTATTGTTTTGTTAGTACAGAGAAAAAGAAATCATTTTAAAAAAATCTGGATTATTTGGATAAAATGGAGTCTATGGGAGATGTTCTTTCTGTAATTCAGAACTTTCTGGATAACGGGTTTCCAGATAACGGATCCCATTCACTTCATAGGATACGTTCCCAGATGGCATGAAAAGATGTAGATTATTAGTTATGGCTAGCGATAGAACATACTCAATAGGTGTATGGCCCTAGAGTACATGGACCTCACAGAGGTGTTCCTCTTAGACTTTCTCTGAACCTAAACTTATCTCATGATGCCTGATGTCTATGGTACTAACACTTTCTGCTCTCAAACAGCCACTAGTTGTGAGCCTCTGGTGGTTCTGACAACTATCATAAGCCTGAATTGCTCTCCTAGACTACTACTTTACTAAACTATTACATTAGCTTGTACTTTTACCACCTTTACATCCTATCCTACTGAGGATCCTGCCTGACTTACCTTTCTTTCAAACAAACACCTAAATTAATTATGTATCACCTTTTAATTACTATTTCTATTATCTATTAATATTACTGTATTAAAGAGGAGTGTGAAGACCCACTAAAACATTCATGGTGACCCATTTTTGAGTGCCAACCTATAGGTTAAGAACTACTTTCTTAAACAGAGAGAGATATTAGTTACATAAATGTATAAGTTTACCAGCTTTATTTCCAAGAAATCCCTACTTTTTATTGTGGAACTATTTACCCTATCAGTCATATTTCCTAGGACCGTACTTCTCGTTTTAGAAAAAGTGCCTTCTAAACCTCTCCATTGATGAGGAAGCTCTCCAAAAGCAGTTATTAGAAACACTCAAATATTGAACCAAGAATGTTAAATATGAAGTGTTCCTGCTGCTGCCGTCATCCATCCATAAACCTTATGGAAACATAGCAGTTCCATTTCAGTAAGTTAGTAGGCCACAGGTTTAACATCCCAGGGTTAAATCATTCAGTGACACCATCTTGTATTAATCTGCCCAAACTAAGCATATCCAGCCTTCACTTGGAATTACATCTGGGTTCCAGACCAATTGTAAAATAATTTATCTGCTAATCTAAAAACATCTAAAATTTCACTGAACCTCGTTCATAATCATGGGCTTGTTTGATAATGTGATAATGATGAATAATTATGTCATGCTAGAAAGGTAATATGTTTGGATGATAGTCACAAAGAGCTAACATTCAAATGATCGTGGAGACAAGCAAAAACAGGGAGCTATGGTTAGCTGGGGGAGGCTTACAAGCTGTGATGAGACACAGAGAGAGGAAGGGAGCTCAGGGGGGACGGCAGCACATCAAGACAGGAACATCAAAAACTAAAAGCAGGTTGTTTTATAGAGATTTTCATCAGAATATCATCAGAGTCACTAGGTAACCATTAAAGTTCATTAGGCCCTATTATCATTAAACCAACAGGGCAGATTCTACACAGCTCTGAAATTGGCTAATACAGAAGTATAATCATGTTTGTAACCTTCGGTGTAGGAAGGATCTTCACTGCAGCTTGTGCTTGGACCCAACAACACTAACTCACTGTTTTTTAGGACAAATATTTTAACCCTAAATAGTATTTTTCCTGCGTTTTATGTCAAATGTTGCATGTGTGAATCTCTGACTCTATATGATTTAACTAATGGATTAAAGTACATTTCAGTCCTTTAAAGGAGAACTAAAACCTAAAAATTCAAAACGGAGGACAAAAGGACAATATGCAGTATACTGCCAATGTGCAATTTTATTGCTATCCACACGACATGTTTCGGGCGTCACAGGCCTTTTCTCAACTTGAGAAAGGGCCTGTGATGCCCGAAACATGTTGTGTGGATAGCAATAAAATTGCACATTGGCAGTTATACTGCATATTGTCCTTTTGTCCTCCGTTTTGAATTTATACATTGGTACAAAAAGGTGCATGGACGGAGCACCTGTGGGACAGCTGGACTAGCTATACTTTGCTTATACGTGTATAAACTACAGAGTGATAAACCCTAAAAATTCATATGGCAAAAATGGCCTAAAGTTTCAGCTAGTCAATAGCAGCAATGATCCAGGACTTCAAACTTGTCACAGGGGGTCACCATCTTGGAAAGTGTCTGTGACACTCACATGCTCAGTGGGCTCTGAGCAGCTGTTGAGAAGCTAAGCTTAGGGCTCGTCACTAATTATCCAGCTGAAAATGAGGTTGGTCTGTAATATAAGCTGATGCTACAGGGCTGATTCTGATGCTAATTGCACTGGTTTCTGTGCTGCCATGTAGTAATTATCTGTATTATTATCTGTGTACTGTATATTGTGAGTGGGTCCCTAAGCTCAGTAAGTGACAGCAGCACAGAGCATGTGCAGTGAATCAGCAGAAAAGAAGATGGGGAGCTACTGGGGCATCTTTGGAGATACAGATCTTTACTTTGGTTGCCTTGGGCTGGTACAGAAGCCCTAAACATAATGTACAACATTTGTAGCTTTAGTTCTTTTTAGGAGAAGCAGAAGTCTTCTGTAGATGCCAGAGATAGAAGGATGGACAAAGCCAGATACGATGTTACTGCTGATGTCCTGCAGTGGAGTTTATTAATGCCCCTGCCACAATTGAAGGAACACAATTACAGGAACAGTGTTGCTCTGTCATTACTGCCTGCAATAAGGGAGTTAGAGAATGGGGAAGGGGTTGCCTACATGCCCACCCACCTGACCCTCAGAGCTGATAAATTTAGGCAGAGCTGTATTCATCATTTTAACACAGGTCTTTGTGCTCCAATTTTTAAAGATAAATATGGTGGATTACTCCAATTGTTTGCCCTTTACACCCTGCCCTGCATTAAACGGATACTGTCATGGGGAAACATGTTTTTTGCAAAACACATCAGTTAATAGTGCTGCTCCAGTAGACTTCTGCACTGAAATCTATTTTTCAAAAGCGCAAACGGATTTTTTTTTATATTTAATTTTAAAATCTGACATGGGGCTAGACACATTGTCAGTTTCCCAGGAGCCCACAGTCATGTGACTTGAAGAATTCAATCACGCTTTACTGCTGTACTGCAAGTTGGAGTGATAGTACCACCCTCCCTAACAACAGAACAATGGGAAGGTAACCAGATTACAGCGCCCTGACACAAGATAACAGCTCCCTGGTTGATATAAGAACAAACTCAAAATCAAAGTAAACTTAATTGCCTTAAAAAAATGCCTTACCCTTTAAACAAAACAGGGATTGTTTGTCCATATATTGCAATATATTTAAGCTGGCCAACTACGTCAAAGTCATCCCATATCTGGCCAGCCCTACACTCAATTTTCATCTGATTCATTAAGAATTCTATTGTTTCATTATACATTTTACAAAGGGACTAAGTTTTACCTGCAATTTACTAGCTATGGGAAGTTGAGTCAGCATTATAGGATACTGTAGTAGCTAACTTGGATCTGTTACATGGATTTGTTATATGTATATGGAACATAATTTTAATTTTAATATTTTCCCTGTTAAACATGGTATTCTTAACACAATATGCATTGGATTGGTTTTACAATTATTGTAAATTATTAAGCACAGGTCACTTTGTCTACAATATATATGTGAATTTTTAATCTTTTTTTAATCCTATTTAATTGATGTGCACTCAGCACTTTGATATCTGCACCAATCACTCTAATGCTATGGATGTGATGTCATTCCTTAATTGCATATGGTCTATTGGCTATATATATCACTTCATGTTAAGGGTGTGGTTGCCTTGAGAAAGGTTCCAGTGGGGACTGAAACGTTACGTTGGCTAAGACATGCATTACTTAATACACATTTTTTGATTTTGAAAAATATCCCGGAGTTGCTGGTTCTTTTTTGGAAAATGTATGTAAGCTTTAACCGTGCAACTGGGTGAGGTCTGGAAGCGGTGTGCCGCCCATCACACTACACATATATATATATATAATATTTTATATTGCATTAACATAAGTGTGGTTTCGGTTCAAGGTCCTGCTTGGAGGATCAATCCTAACAAGTCTAAAATATACTAAATTATTGGTGTAGGAGTCATTCAGCCATAGAAAATCTAGCACACCATATCAGTGTTCACCCCAAATCTCAGCCTGGCTGCTTTTAAGATGGGTTCTCGTGTATCTAGGAGAGCAAATAGATATTTTCCCAGAATAACACCCTCATAGTCCTTCAAGCTGAACCAGCCCACTGCTTTTCCAGGCTTCTCCATGTGGGCCAGCGATACAGTTTGGGACCACTAAAAAGCCCCCCATCCCCAAAAAGAACAGAAAGAGAAGAACAGCCCAAAGACAAGACATGAAGAACAGTTAAGAAGACAGGTTCTTTCACACTGAACAAGGGGTAGGAACTATCTTGTAAATCAAAATTCTGTTGGAAGTTACTCTCTCCATATCACTCCTTGACAAGTAAAGCGTTAACAGAATCATCTAAGCTTTAGGATGCTCATCAAAAGCAAGTCATTTTAAATCAAAAAGTAAATGCAGAAAGCACAGTTTTTTTAATTCCAAAAAATGTCCACGACCTCCATATTATTATTATTATTATATGATCCCCTTATATATTTATACATCGTTAAGGGGTGATATGATAACTATGTATAAATATATAAGGGGATCATATAATAATCTCTCTAATGCTTTATTTACCAGTAGGTCTTTCCAGCTGACATAAGGTCAGCCATTCAGATTAGAAGAAAGGAGGTTCCGATTAAATATTCAGAAGGGGTTTTGTTACAGACAAAGAGCTGTGAAGATGTGGAATTTTCTTCCTAAATCAGTGGTACAGGCTGATACATTAGATAGCTTTAAGAAGGGGTTGGATGGCTTTTTTAGCAAGTGAGGGAATACAGGGTTATGGGAGATAGCTCATAGTACAAGTTGATCCAGGGACTAGTCCGATTGCCATTTTGGAGTCAGGAAGGATTGTTTTCCCCTCTGAGGCAAATTGGAGAGGCTTTAAATGGTTTTTTTTTGTCTTCCTCTCGATCTTCTAGCACTTAGGCAGATAAAAATAGAGTTAAAAGGCTGGAATTGATGGACATGTGTCTTTTTTCAACCTCACTTACTATGTTACTATATATGAGCATCAGGGCACTATTCCATTATCCATTAACAGACTAATGACCATGAGTCACAGCTTACATCTTTAGGTGGATGCCAGAAGCTATAATTTAGCAACAGGTTAGGAATGACAGGTAGACTATAATGGGTGTCACCCAAGTGAATAAGAATGAGGAAGTTCTACAAGAGGATCCATAAATGTCGCTTGAGCAGGGCCCAAAAACAGCTGGAGGGCAGGAGGTTGGTTATACAGAATTTTAAAAATCCTGACTGTGCTATGCAGTCGTATCATTAATGAAGCAACCACATAGCATGTTGCAATTATTTGGAGTCGTTTTCCATTGACTGGCAGCATATGTATAAATACATTAAGCTGAGTCAACGCAAGCCTACTTGATAATTCTTTCTAAATATAACCCACTAGACGTCTGGTTGAAGCAGAAGCAAAAGGGGAAAAATGCTTACTTGGTGGTTCAAAATGTGAAATTTTGGCTCAGGAACTGGAGGTCTGCCCTTGGGCAAGATGTGGGGTGATTGAGACACGGACTTTGTCTTTTACATGACGATGTTTCTAATCAGAGTCTCTTGAACAAATGTAACCCTCTCCAAAATCAGAGGAAGCTGGTGCCTAGTTAATACTCAGCCATATTCCACCGGGAAAGGGACAGATTCTGCACACAGAGCTTTTCTGCTTGCAACATTCTGCATATATATATATATATATATATATATATATATATATATATATATATATATATATATATATATATATATATATATATATATATATATATATATCTATATAGATATATATATATAGATATATATATAGATATATATATATAGATATATATAGATATATATATATATATATATATATATATATATATATATAAACCCTTTAATTTTCTTTTATTATTTCTTTTTCTTTATCCTGATTAGTTGTTTGCATAACACAGTGGCGGAGATAAGATAATCAGCAATATATAGGACTACTGTAAATAGTATCCCTTTACATTTATTACCCCTCCCCCAGTGTCTAAAATAATGATAAGGACCACTGATTAGGCCTAATTTTCCGTTCTGACAGATAGAATCCTACGACATGAATGAAATTCAATGAAATATTCCACAGCCACACTCCCTTCCCAGAGACTATTATCCACTGTTACTATAGGCACCATCTCTCCCTACTATACCTGCTATCCCACAGTCACACTCCCTTCCCAGAGACTATTATCCCACTGTTACTATAGGCACCATCTCTCCCTACTATACCTGCTATCCCACAGCCACACTCCCTTCCCAGAGACTATTATCCCACTGTTACTATAGGCACCATCTCTCCATACTATACCTGCTATCCCACAGTCACACTCCCTTCCCAGAGACTATTACGGTATCCCAATGTTACTATAGGCACCATCTCTCCCTACTATACCTGCTATCCCACAATCACACTCCCTTCCCAGAGACTATTACGGTATCCCAATGTTACTATAGGCACCATCTCTCCCTACTATACCTGCTATCCCACAGTCACACTCCCTTCCCAGAGACTATTATCCCCACTGTTACTATAGGCACCATCTCTCCCTACTATACCTGCTATCCCACAGTCACACTCCCTTCCCAGAGACTATTATCCCACTGTTACTATAGGCACCATCTCTCCCTACTATACCTGCTATCCCACAATCACACTCCCTTCCCAGAGACTATTACGGTATCCCAATGTTACTATAGACACCATCTCTCCCTACTATACCTGCTATCCCACAGTCACACTCCCTTCCCAGAGACTATTATCCACTGTTACTATAGACACCATCTCTCCCTACTATACCTGCTATCCCACAGTCACAGTCCCTTCACAGAGACTATTATCCACTGTTACTATAGGCACCATCTCTCCCTACTATACCTGCTATCCCACAGTCACAGTCCCTTCCCAGAGACTATTATCCCACTGTTACTATAGACACCATCTCTCCCTACTATACCTGCTATCCCACAGTCACAGTCCCTTCCCAGAGACTATTATCCCACTGTTACTATAGGCACCATCTCTCCCTACTATATCTGCTATCCCACAGTCACAGTCCCTTCCCAGAGACTATTATCCCACTGTTACTATAGACACCATCTCTCCCTACTATACCTGCTATCCCACAGTCACAGTCCCTTCCCAGAGACTATTATCCCACTGTTACTATAGGCACCATCTCTCCCTACTATATCTGCTATCCCACAGTCACACTCCCTTCCCAGAGACTATTATCCCACTGTTACAGGTACCTTGCACCCTCTTGCATTAATTTGCTAGCTGAGGGCATATTAGTTCTAAAGGTATATAAATGTTTCATTCTTAAAAAACTAATGGGTAAATGTATTTTAATTCACATGTTAATATAAAATAAAGAAGGCACTTCTCTCTAAAGCGCCGCATCCATTCTATTTACAGGTCTGCTCTTCCATAAACCTTCCAATGCCATTTACTAGAATTCCTTTCTTTTATTTCCGTGTGGGAAGTCCTGGTAAAGTCACAGGCGGTGTATTTTGCATTATTGTTTTACAGAAACGTTCACATTCACAGACGTGAAGTTACAAAAACAAGAACAGGGGGTTAAATGTCTGTTTTTTAACAACAAAAAAAACATTTGAATGCAAATTTTCTACTTACAATGATGTTTATATTTAAGAACAGTCTGTTCTCGGCCTTGATGAAGAAACCAATAAAGGAACAGGGTGCAGTGTGCAGTTTGCACCGCCGGTTCCATGGGTGCATGCAGATTAGATGGCCCTAAAGCTGGCCATACACAGGCAGATAAAAGCTGTCAACATGGCTCCCTCAGACTGAATTTGCAGTTAATTGACCCATGTATGAGGGTCTTGTGATGGGCTGATCATCCGATATGTATTGCACACATAGAAAATCTCATCAGGCCAGAAGCATTGGTGTATTGATGCAGTCCTTGTCTGATGGGTAGGGATGTAGCGAACGGCGGAAAAAATGTTCGCGAACATATTCGCGAACTTGCGTCAAAAATGCGAACAGTTCGCGAACGTCGCGAACCCCATAGACTTCAATGGGAAGGCGAATTTTAAAAGCTAGAAAAGACATTTCTGGCCAGAAAAATGATTTTAAAGTTGTTTAAAGGGTGCAACGACCTGGACAGTGGCATGCCAGAGGGGGATCAAGGGCAAAAATGTATCTGAAAAATACATTGTTGACACAGCGCTGCGTTTTGTGCTGTAAAGGGCAGAAATCACACTACGTCACTCAGGTGATGTTTCTGGACACGGAATGTGAAAAAGCTCACACAGCTAGGTGGCACTTGGTTAAAGACTGGGCAAACAATGCCTGCAAGGGCAACGTATACAGTAGTGGATACGGAATATATTATTGCTGCTGTAAAAACATCACTCAGGTGATGTTTACGGACACGGAATTATTATTGTTATTTAGACAGAATGTGAAAAAGCTCACACAGCTAGGTGGCACTTGCATACCTCCCAACTGTCCCTCTTTTGACCACTCAACCCCCTGTCCCTCTTTTGTACTGGAAAGTCCCTCTTTTCTCTGCACTGAACAGCCAGAAAAAAAACAGTTTCTAACTTAATTAGCTTTTGGCAGAGAGCTCAGAACAGCTAACAGGTGCAAATAAGATACTTTGTAACAATTTTGACTCTGGTTGGTGCTGGTAGTGGTGAACTACTAGGAGGAGCAGCACACCAGTCCCACTCCCCAACACAGCTAGACTAATAGCACTGGGCTCTTACAGTAGCAAAGTAAAAAAAACAAAAAAGAAAATAAAAGCAGTCCTTACAAGGACTATTGGGTTACAGGCAGCAGTCAGCAGATGAGAGATCAGCAGCAGTGCCCACAGCAGCTACATACAGAGCACTGCAGTAGAACAGGCCTGGTCAGTGCAGGCAGAATTCTAGCGTAGTCAGACAGGCAAGGGTCAAACCCGCGAGGTCAATCAGAAGAGTCAAACAGGCACGGGTCGGATTACAGAAGTTAGAATAGTCGATTACCAGGCAGGGGTCAGGATCACAGAAGTAAGAGTAGTCAGGCAGGCAGGGGTCAAAACAGGAATCAGATAATCAGAATAGTTCAGCAATAGCACCAGGAACTCACAGCAAAGAACCTATAACGGGCAATGATCTCAGTGCTAAAGCCCCTTTAAATACTTTTGAATTTTGTGGCACTGCGAACTGACGTCACACGCCAGCGCCAATACGCCTATAAATAAAGGAACTGCGTGCCGCGTGTGCACTAAGGAACCAGCACAGCAGAAGGAAGGGAGCGTGGAGGACGCCCCCGCTGAGAGTGTGGCGGACGCCCCCGCCAGCCCACTAGGCCACCAGGATGAGTGTCTCTCACAGCAACATCACAATTTTCCACTTCTGACTTTCACATTCAATTTGTTTTGAGGGTATTACATTTCCTTTACTAAAAATATTCTTTCTGATTGTTTATTCATATAACTATTCGTGAATTCCTCAGCCAAACTTGTTTCTTGCAAGGCGACCAATGTTATCATGCTATGAGTCGCTGACAGATTTTTCCTGCTTGACTGGAATGTAAGTTTGGCGGCAGTTGAGAAGCCCCCACACTGAGTCTCAGATTTGCACTGGAATACTCATAATGCTAAGGAATCCAAAACATTTAAAATAATCTCAGAATACAAGTGAATTCCGAACTGAGCGCTAGATTTGGTTATGGGAAATTTCTACCGCTACAGGAAATCGCATTGTGGTAATGGGTCAAAGGAAGCCTGTTGATTCTATTTTAGCAGCGTGATATTAAATGATCTCAGCATAAGGGGAAACGTTTCGAAAAAAATAAATCAGTCATTTCAGATATGATTTCTCACTTTCAGTGCTGTTGTATTAAAAACAGGGGGAAAGTGAAATAAAGGCTTTGTTGTCCCATGATGGCACGAGGCAGTGCTCTATTGATTATATCATTTCCTTTAGGTAATCTGTCACTTCCACAAACCTCAGAGCTAAACCACATGTGAGATTTTATGACTGGACACAGATGTTTGGATTGAACCAAGCTCAAATGTGTGTGGGGGGGTTGATAATTTCAGATTGCTATGGCTTAACTCCTCATAGCCCAAGGAATTGTTATTGCTTTATTTATTACTCGAACTCTTCTATTCTGCATATGTTTGATTTGCTGTACTGCAGACAGGAATGGTATGGCCCTGTATCCATGGGCAGGGTCGGACTGGGCCGGTGGGACACCGCGAAAATAAACAGAGGGTCCCGGCCCTCATAGGCCCCCATCCAGACCCCCTCTCCCAATCTGCTGGCCCTGAAAAAAAACAATTTGCGGCACCACGCAGCACCGTTTGCAAATGCATGCTGCATGACTCAATGAGTTGTTCTGCAACTCTCCAGTTTGGAATTTTAGATGCTAAATTACCCTAGCAACCAGGCAGTGGTTTGAATGAGAAATTGGATTATGAATTGGCGATTGTCTAAATAGAAAGACAGCAATAGTTGTGAGTTCCTCCAAAAAATCCTGTGAGCCCATGAGTAAGTGTATGAAGAAATTCACTGGCACACAGGAATTGTGATCGCAGGGCAAGCCGTTGCAATTTTATTAATGCAGTAGTGCAACGTTTCATGGACACGACCGCCTTTGTCAAGCATGATGAGTATGACGAGTAAGTGCCCAAACAGACACGAAACGCATTAGGCTTCACCTAATATGTCACAATAAATACTTATGTACTTTTACCATCCTTGGCTGATTTTTCGGAAGAACTCAAAACTTAAAACTATTGCTGTTTTTTCATGTATATGCAACCATGGACTGGGGGGAACTGTGAGTATATCCTCCTTTTTCACATTATATATATATTTTTTTATATTTGCTTTAACTTCTGGATCTATATCCACTGAGGTAGTGCCTATACTGGCTTTGTTCACCAATTCATTTTATAGTCTAAATAGAAAGACACCTAATAACAATAACAATAAGATTGTGTCCTCACAGAGCAATCATTTTTTGGCTGTGGGGGGTCAGTGACCACATTTAAAAGCTGGAAAGAGTCAGATGAGGAAAGCATGAAGAATGGTATGGAGTAGAAGAAGGGTATGGGGTGGGATGGAAGGTGCCTACAGTATATGCCTACCCCTGCCCCTCATGAATGCAGAGCCACCAACAACAGGTCCATTTTGGAGAGTTAATTTTTTTTACTTTGCACCCCAATAAAGTTAAAAGAAATTAAACTTACCTGGAATTGATGGTTAAGTGTCCTTTTCAAACCACAGAAATGTATTGACCCTTATGACCCTGCAAGTACAGTGAGGGTAAGTGGAATAAGGCACGGGACTTCCTAAAAGAAAATTAAAGTAAAAAAAAAAAAATTAAAAGAAATGCATACAAAAATGTTATATGGAAGAGTTTTCCATCAATTTGTGGGGGATTTCTGCAGTCAATCAGATGAAAAAGTTGATGGTGGAACCCCTGCCCTAGTGGGCCCTGGCTAAATGCCACTTTTGCCTGTTTATTAAAGTAATGTGCTGGTCACATTTCAGTGTTTGGCTTGTTTGTGACTCAGGCGCAGAATAATTAGGAAACTAAATCCTTTCACTCTTAGCCTAGTTTCAATACCAGTTACTCAACACAGTCAGTGCTTCAGTATTACCAAGGCCACCTTGTGTAACCAGCAATTAAATGTGTCCTGGGAAAAACCGCAGTGGAAACATACTTTATTGTAAGCTGCCTGCATTAGCGAGTTAGGCTACATTTCTCTCACACCTTAGAAGCAACAGAATCCTACAGCAAAGGTAGAGTTTAAAGAGCAGCCCAGTGCAATGCTTGGAAGGCTTGGAAGGGCGACAAGTATGGACAAATTTGTAAAGCTTCATCTCATTAATTCATGAATGTACAGAGCGCAGTTTGAGTTGGTTATGCAATATGTAATAGTTAAATAATTGCTTCATGCTCCGGGACTCAGATCTCATCTCTACAGTAAGGATTAACTTTTATGGGTAGATCAGTAATTATAAAGTACCATTTCCCGGGTTAAAGTAAATTCAGCACCTATGTCAAGGACGAATCATTTTAGAAAGGTTTAGAAGTGTTATCTTCAGTTGGGGTTGTATGGAGAATGGCAGGAAGTTCGTAGAGTAGATTTGGGGAGAGTAGCTGCAAAAAATGCCAAAAATGCTTTTCTGCTTGCAGTTGGTTGGTCCCATGTAATGCAAGGTTTTAGTTAATATATAATTATAACTGTTATTAACAATAAGGTCCCAATATATTGCATAGTGCTGTACAATAAATGGGTTTAGATATTGAACATACAGATTTACCTATAAAAACAAGAGGTCCCGGGCCAAACAAGCTTTAGCATAATTGCGTCTGATTCACAGCAAAGTATGGGCACAATGACTGCAATTATGCATCTTCCACAGTGAGCGTAATGGAATATTGAGTAAATAACATGCTGGAGAGAACATGAAAGAGATAAACTAAAGAGAGCGTACAAATATATGCTAAATATTAGGGTTTCCTACCCGATAGCCCCAGGGCACGTAGAAGCAAGAGGGCGACAGAAATAACTGGGGCCACAAGTTTAGAAGACCAAGTTGATAATTGACCATTGCATTATAGGTAACAGATTCCTCAGCAAGTGCTTCAAATACTGTATCACTGAATGTGGCCTACATTTAGCCAATGGTAATAATCATCAAGGAAATTATGCCATTAGTCATTAGGTAACTGTGCTTATAACACTTTTGTTGTGTCAGTGGCATAACTAAGATGGCAACAGCTTTATTATATAATATTATAGCTGAATCACTCAAGGCAATATTCACCTAGATGTAAGGAGCAACTCTTATAACCTTCTTATTATGCTCGTATCCATCACCCAATCTAAAAATGTTAAATTGCAAAACTAAATCAGTCAATAACCCAGAAATCAGCCTAATTATGCCTGTTCCTTTATCCAGAATCCAGAGTTCTTTGTACCCTAAGGGGAGCCACGTTCCCATTCATTTGCATAGGAGCCAATTGCAGTTGTGGAAGGGTGACTTTTACCCTAAGGCTGGTAATGTTCCCATTTATTTAAATGGAAAGCAACTGCAGTTGGGGATGGGTGACTTTTACCTTAAGGTTAGCCATGTTTCCATTTATTTCATTGGGAAGGAACTGCAGCTGAGAAATGGTTTTCTTGATCACCAACACATTTCGACCTGAGAGACCCATGACATTCAAAACCCTCAGTGTGGTAAAGGTCCAAAAGGATAGTGTTTTTAGGAAGTCTTTGAATTTCTGTTATTCGTTTTCTCTTAGTGTTAGATGATCTAGAGATGGAGAGACACAGGTTCACTGCTTTAGACAATATAGTGGATGGTCATATTTTCTGGTGCAGAGATGATAATCCTCATCTAGGTTGTGTATATTTCTTTATTTTCTGTTACATGTAAAGTCAATTACACTAGTTATGAATGTACATTGGCATCTGGGAAGCACATGTGAATTTGACTGTAAACTATGAGTCAAGCAAGTGTAGAGTTGGTGTAGAACAAGGAAGGCTTCTGTAGTTGTTATAGTGCCTTTTTAAGCGGCACTTGCTGTTTGGATCCTTTACCCTGAGTTGCATATGAAACTGGAATTCTATTTACCTGCAGCCAGTATTGCACTATTTTCCTACACATAATCCCAAGGTAGCCTGAAGTCTCAGTTATATTAGGAATTCATCATTTCATGAAGAATCCATTTTCTACCTGGAATATGACACTCGCCTTGTGGATAGAATGAAGCCAGCCACTGGGTACAAAAATATACTGCCCATTAGGATGTGGAACAAAAATATAAATCGCTATTTCCTTGCAGCCAACCTGGATAAAGGAGCTATTTATACACATTTAGGTGTTGAAGTGGCAGTAACTGGGTGAATACAGTGCAATGTTTTACTTAGTGGATCTATATTGGAAATTTCATCTTTTCTGATTTTCCATACGGTCAATGTTTATCTCAGAGCGTCATAGAGACTTTGGAACAAGTTTGGTTCCCTTAAACAATAAAATGAAGATCAGATAGTTCACTCTAAATTCTAAAAAGGCTTTTAATTTGTGGTTCAGGTAAGGCCGATCCCCAATTTCATGTCACATGTTGTATGTGCCAGGAAAAGGCAACGTTGTACTGTTTGAGCTGCAGCAAAAATAATGTGCCTTCTGCCAAGGAACTTGTACCTGTTTCCACATCTGTTGAGTTCAGTAAAATATGAGCAGCAGTATATATTGTTTACCATGGACTGTTAGTAATTATACCGAAATTATAGGTTAGCAGGTGCAATAACAAAGTACCCATATAGCACATTTAAGCCTAGGGCTCTACAGTACAATTTATAAGCAATTACAAGCATAGTTACTCATTATAATGAAATGACATTAAAAGCAGTCAAAAGCTTTGGTAGACAGATGGGGTTTGAGTGGTAAGAAGGTCCACGGTGTGGCAAAATCTGCAGTTTCACTGTACTTAAAAAAAAAAAACAAGTAAGTTGTGATATAAGGGAGCTAACCTATCTCTGCACTCCCTGTTCTCATTGGAATTTAGGACTTTAAAGTCATCAGAGAGATGTCACATGGCACTCCCATGGTTGACTACTGCATTGTGTAGATCTACAACTTGGTGAATTTTATCCCAAGTATACAGTATCCCCAACATCTCCAAGAGAAGCGTGGGAATGCGCCCAAAGGAGAGAAGAAGCATTTGCCAATCTACCAGTTGAATGGTGGCCAATAAACTATTAAATATATGAGCAGTTTCTTGGAGGCCCAGTAGCACAGATAACCATCCTCTAGGTTTGGAGGGTGGGATAGATAGCTAGAAATGTAATGTAGAGCAAAATAACTTGTAGTTATGCTACTGGGTGTAACATCAGCAAAAGAATATATCTGCAAGTACAGGAAAGGCTACAGTATAATTCAAGATTCACATACCAAGCTAAAGAAACAGTGAATATCAGCTATTGTGTGCTCGGTTGATCATTCATAAGATAAAGTTACTGGTCATGGCTTTCACTAATCTCTTTCTAAACTATGGCATATTAAAATACAAGCTAATATGATATCCAAGAAATCCCATGCAGGCCCAGACTGTGAATAGATCAAACCGAAGGCGAGCATCACAACATCACCTTATTAGCCAGACAAGCTCAATCAGTTGAGGCACACGCAGCATGATAGCAGCAAGAGCCTATTGTGAAAACCCTTGGCAGGCAGAGGAGGTCACTTGGTGTCTCAACAGCTGGAATGCTCTTTCAGGAGATTGTGGAGCCAAGCGAGGGACAGTGTTGAGTGCCAGCTGTAGGCCTCACTCTCTGCCAAAATCCATTACGAATAAGGCAATGGAATGATGAAATATATAGCACCAGTGACCTTTCGGGTTGGCTTTCTTTCCAACATGCAACCTTGATTTAGTAGTCATGATATTTTCTTGGACAGGGCTAGTACATGGGAAGACGTGACTTGTAAGTGCAATTAATATGGATGGTTAATGCCGCATGCAGGCAATATGGCTGAGGCATCATGAGCTCCAGTATTAGTCATGGTGTCCTATTCCAAAATCTGACGTGCATAATTCGTAAGGGAAAAGGCAGGCTCCAGTTACCACATTGATGTTGGAGAACGTGGGTGACCATCCATTGAATCCTTCACGCCACATTGTTCATCAAGACATACCTGCAGGAATTCTGAATCAAGCGATTCAGGGGAAGAGGGTAGAATATGTGCTTGGTGAGGCTACCAATAGAATACTTACATGGAAGTGCTTATAACAGTAGTCTTCTATATAGTAGATGATTTCTAATGTTAAGGCTAGGCTGTCAAGGGTTAGGTAGGGGATGCTGTGGAGGCAGCTGAGGGAAGGGTGAGTCCTTGAGGCAGGAGTTGCATGTGACTAAGAGAACACTACAAGGGAAGAGCAGGACCATGGTGACGAGGGTGTAGAATCAGAACAGCAGACCGGAGCAGACTAGCAGGAGTAGGTGTAGGTCAGATTAGGAGACAGGAGCAGACTGGATTGAGACTGGATGGTGCGGGTGTAGTTGCGATCAGGAGACAGGAGCAGACTAGTAGGACAGGATGGTGCGGGAGCTGATTTGAGATCGGGAGCAGGAGGACTGGATAAAGATCAGGCTAGGCAGACAAGATACAGACAGGAGAAGGAAAGGTCAAGACAAGGTCAGGATTGGAGCAAACCAACAATCAGGCTGCTTCTGGGCTTGGGCTGCAAAGGCCAGGTAATAGACAGTGATTAACCCTACAGGCTGCTCACCTGACCCAGTGGATAAGGCACCAAGCCAGAAGTCTCTGCCTCGAATCCCAGCAGAGCCGGACATAGGCCTCCTTATGCCTTAATCTCCAACTTTGAAGGGATCCCTCCTATTTATCTTCTCTGATTTAGGTACTAAAATCCACCAGTTTAGTTGCAACAACCCTTTTTTCTGCTGTCATACTGTTAGTAGACTGATCAAAACTACCATTTGGCTGCTATAGGCAGTAAATGAGTCCTAATATTATATATAGAGAAGAAAGTTGATTAATTTGTTTGGGCATTTCTTATGTGATTATACATTAAACAGATGCAATGAAGCTTATCAGGAAATATTTGGCTCCTGTTTGCAATGGCCCTATATATCAGGGCCCCATTAACTTTTAAATCAGGTCACCAAAAATAATTGATTTGGACACAAAATGCTGCAAAACCTTTTATGGATCCTCTGCTCATCTGGGAAACTACTTTTGATTCGCAACAATTTGGTACTTCTGATCAAAATGGGCCCAAATTCTATCTGACCAACCCATTTCAGTTTTTCATAGGCTACGATCAAACACAACAATACATTTACCCAGAAGTTTTACAAAGGTACTGAACTTCAATATGCCATTAACTCCCAAGTCACATGCCTAGTCATCTGACCAACCAGATTGCATCAAGCCCCTTTTAGTTTTTAAAAAATACACAGCACCACATTGTGGCAGAGGACAAAACATTCACCTAAAGGTGTTCAAAGGTGTTGAACTTCAGCATTCGATCCATTTATTAAAAAATTACATCCAAAGGTGATTCCATCCATTTACTCAAATATCACATGCCTGCCATCTGACCAATGAGATTGTGCTGTTCCATAGTCCAGTACATTGTGGCAAGGGAGAAACCACATATGTAAAGTTTTCACAGGTGATGAGATTGGTTATGAGGTCTATTTGCATGAAAACCTGATTGGCTTACTAGCTAGTTGTTACATATGGAGTCCCAGACCCAGAACTAACGCAAAGGTCCCGGTCACAGCTCACTCTTCTGCCTATAACTTTTGCTTCGGTAGGAGCCCTCTGATAGAGAGTTCTAGGCAGGCAAGGGAACCGTATGTTTGCAACAGGAATTGAGAACAAGGAGCGTGGTCAAGGGACAGGTTGAGTTTATACAAATCAGGCAGAGCAATACACAATCAGAAGACAAGAGCATAGTCAAGGCCATTTTGGGTTCGCCTTACCTGGCGCTTTTTTTTTACCTCTCACCCCAGACCAGCAGATACATGGCAGCCAATCAGGAAGCTCTCCCTCCTGGACCACCCCCACACCCCCTGGACCACTCCCCTTCCATATATAAACTGAAGCCCTGCAGCGTTTTTTCATTCTGCCTGTGTGTGCTTGGAAGAGCTAGTGTAGGGAGAGAGCTGTTAGTGATTTCACTGATTTGAGGGACAGTTGATAGTAAGTTTGCTGGCTAGTAATCTACTTGATACTGCTCTGTATTGGAGGGACAGAAGTCTGCAGGGATTTGAGGGACATTTTAGGTTAGGTAGCTTTGCTGGCTAGTAATCTACCTTCTACTGCAGTGCTCTGTATGTAGCTGCCTGCTGTGGGCACTGATCTCTTCTGATCTCATCTGCTGACTGCTGTAATAACCCAATAGTCCTTGTAAGGACTGCTTTTATTTTCTTTTTTGTTTTTTTACTTTGCTAGTTGCTACTATAAGAGCCCAGTGCTATTAGTCTAGCAGTGTTGGGGAGTGGGACTGGTGTGCTACTGTGCTGCTCCTAGTAGTTCAGCAGCACCAACCCGAGAATTTTTTTTTTTTTAATATACATATAATTTTTTTTTATTTTACTTATCTTACTGTTCTTTAACGTGTACAGTGCTGTTTGCTGTTCTTCATAGTAGTGCACCAATAGTAGTGCACTTGCAGGCATTATTTGCCCAGTGTGTTCTTCAAACAACTGCCATCTAGCTGTGTGAGCTTGTTCACATTCTGTCTAAATATCAATAATAATACCGTCTCCAGAACCACCACCTGAGTGACGTTTTTCAAGCAGCAATAATATATTCCGTATCCACTGCTGTAGTAGTGTATACGTTGACCTTGCAGGCATTGTTTCAATTTGTTTGCCCAGTGTGTTCTTCATTTTCAAACAACGGCCATCTAGCTGTGTGAGCTTTTTCACATTCTGTCTAAATATCAATAATAATACCGTCTCCAGAAACACCACCTGAGTGACGTTTTTCAAGCAGCAATAATATATTCCGTATCCACTGCTGTAGTAGTGTATACATTGACCTTGCAGGCATTGTTTCAATTTGTTTGCCCAGTGTGTTCTTCATTTTCAAACAACGGCCATCTAGCTGTGTGAGCTTTTTCACATTCTGTCTAAATATCAATAATAATACCGTCTCCAGAACCACCACCTGAGTGACGTTTTTCAAGCAGCAATAATATATTCCGTATCCACTGCTGTAGTAGTGTATACGTTGACCTTGTAGGCATTGTTTGCACAGTGTGTTCTTCATTTTCAAACAACTGCCACCTAGCTGTGTGAGCTTGTTCACATACTGTCTAAATATCAATAATAATACCGTCTCCAGAACCACCACCTGAGTGACGTTTTTCAAGCAGCAATAATATATTCCGTATCCACTGCTGTAGTAGTGTATACGTTGACCTTGTAGGCATTGTTTGCCCAGTGTGTTCTTCATTTTCAAACAACTGCCATCTAGCTGTGTGAGCTTGTTCACATTCTGTCTAAATATCAATAATAATACCGTCTCCAGAAACACCACCTGAGTGACGTTTTTCAAGCAGCAATAATATATTCCGTATCCACTGCTGTAGTAGTGGATACGTTGACCTTGTAGGCATTGTTTGCCCAGTGTGTTCTTCATTTTCAAACAACTGCCATCTAGCTGTGTGAGCTTGTTCACATTCTGTCTAAATATCAATAATAATACCGTCTCCAGAAACACCACCTGAGTGACGTTTTTCAAGCAGCAATAATATATTCCGTATCCACTGCTGTAGTAGTGTATACGTTGACCTTGCAGGCATTGTTTCAATTTGTTTGCCCAGTGTGTTCTTCATTTTCAAACAACGGCCATCTAGCTGTGTGAGCTTTTTCACATTCTGTCTAAATATCAATAATAATACCGTCTCCAGAAACACCACCCGAGTGACGTTTTTCAAGCAGCAATAATATATTCCGTATCCACTGCTGTAGTAGTGTATACGTTGACCTTGTAGGCATTGTTTGCCCAGTGTGTTCTTCATTTTCAAACAACTGCCATCTAGCTGTGTGAGCTTGTTCACATTCTGTCTAAATATCAATAATAATACCGTCTCCAGAACCACCACCTGAGTGACGTTTTTCAAGCAGCAATAATATATTCCGTATCCACTGCTGTAGTAGTGTATACGTTGACCTTGCAGGCATTGTTTCAATTTGTTTGCCCAGTGTGTTCTTCATTTTCAAACAACTGCCATCTAGCTGTGTGAGCTTGTTCACATTCTGTCTAAATATCAATAATAATACCGTCTCCAGAAACACCACCCGAGTGACGTTTTTCAAGCAGCAATAATATATTCCGTATCCACTGCTGTAGTAGTGTATACGTTGACCTTGTAGGCATTGTTTGCCCAGTGTGTTCTTCATTTTCAAACAACTGCCATCTAGCTGTGTGAGCTTGTTCACATTCTGTCTAAATATCAATAATAATACCGTCTCCAGAAACACCACCCGAGTGACGTTTTTCAAGCAGCAATAATATATTCCGTATCGACTGCTGTAGTAGTGTATACGTTGACCTTGTAGGCATTGTTTGCCCAATGTGTTCTTCATTTTCAAACAACTGCCATCTAGCTGTGTGAGCTTGTTCACATTCTGTCTAAATATCAATAATAATACCGTCTCCAGAACCACCACCTGAGTGACGTTTTTCAAGCAGCAATAATATATTCCGTATCCACTGCTGTAGTAGTGTATACGTTGACCTTGTAGGCATTGTTTGCCCAGTGTGTTCTTCATTTTCAAACAACTGCCACCTAGCTGTGTGAGCTTGTTGACATACTGTCTAAATATCAATAATAATACCGTCTCCAGAAACACCACCTGAGTTGTTGTTGTTGTTTTAAAAATAATGCCAGGCAAAGGCAGGCCGCCACGCAGAGGCACTAGGGGCCATGCTGCTATGCTATCCTGTGGCCCTAGGAAATTGCCCAGTTTTAAAAAGGCAATGACCCTGAACTCCCAAAATGCTGAAGAGGTAGTTGACTGGCTTACACAGCACACCCCATCCTCTACCGTTTCTAACTTTACCACAACATCCTCCACTGCTATGGCCACCCCACGTAACACTTCCTCCACCACCGGCGCCCCTTCTTCACTGGAGTCAGAGGAGTTATTTTCACATGAGTTTCTTGAACTGAGTGATGCGCAACCATTATTGGCAGAAGAAGATGAAGGAGATGAGGACGTTACACCAGATTTAATTCTGGCAGAGAACACAACAGAGATGGACATAATGAGTGATGAGGAGGTCCCCGCTGCTGCTTCCTTCTGTGAGCTGTCAGAAGAAATTGATGCATCTGAGGAGAATGATGATGAGGAGATTGATGTTTTGTGGGTGCCCAGTAGAAGAGAGCAAGAGGAGGATAGTTCAGATGGAGAGACGGAGAGTCAGAGAGGCAGGAGGAGAATAAGACGCAGGGAGGACAGCTTGCAGGGAACAGTAGGGCAACAACATGTATTGGCACCTGTGGTCAGCCGGCCAACGCGCCTGCCATTGCCGCCAACGCCGCCAACTTCTACTGTTACCGCCAGATTGCCAGCTTCAAAAAGGTCAGCAGTGTGGGATTTTTTTAATGTGTGTGCCTCTGACAGAAGTGTTGTAATTTGCAATGAGTGCAGTCAGAAACTGAGTCTTGGGAAGCCCAACAGCCACATAGGTACAACTTCTATACGAAGGCACATGAACGGCAAGCACAAAGCACTTTGGGAGCAACACCTCAAAGGCAACAGGCAAACTAAAAGCCACCCTCCTTCTGGTCCAGCATCTTACTGCTCTACCTCTGCTGTCCTTGACCCGTCTGAACCACCCTCCACTCCGCCTTCCACCTTGACCACCAGTTCCCATTCCCAGTCATCTGCCCCCAGCCAAGTTTCTGTGAGGGCCATGTTTGAGCGTAAGAAGCCAATGTCTGCGAGTCACCCCCTTGCCCGGCGTCTGACAGCTGGCTTGTCTGCACTCTTAGCCCGCCAGCTTTTACCATACCAGCTGGTGGACTCTGAGGCCTTCCGCAAATTTGTAGCAATTGGGACACCGCAGTGGAAGGTACCCAGCCGCAATTTTTTTTCAAAAAAGGGAATACCACACCTGTACCACCATGTGCAGAGCCAAGTCACCGCATCTCTGTCACTTAGTGTTGGGCCAAAGGTCCATATGACTACTGACGCATGGTCCTCCAAGCATGTTCAGGGCAGGTATGTCACCTACACTGCCCACTGGGTGAACTTGGTAATGGCTGGGAAGCAGGGAATGTGTGGCTCAACAACGACAGTGGAGTTGGTGTCACCGCCACGGATTGCACGCGGTTCTGCCACCACCTCTACTCCTCCTTTGCTCTCTACCTCGTCTTCTTCCTCTTCTTCCTCCTCTGCTGCTGGGTCCTCCTCCTCCACACCTGTGCACCCCCAGCTCCCCCTAGGCTATTCGACGTGCCAGGTACGCCGTTGTCATGCTGTCTTGGGGATGACGTGCCTGGAAAGCAGAAACCATACCGGATCTGTACTCCTGTCATCTCTGCAGTCACAGGCCGATCGGTGGCTGACCCCACACCAACTGAAGATCGGAAAAGTGGTGTGTGACAATGGAAGCAATCTGTTGGCAGCACTGAGACTGGGCAATTTAACACATGTGCCCTGCATGGCACATGTTCTGAATTTAATAGTCCAACGTTTTGTCTCGAAGTACCCAGGATTCCAGGACGTTCTCAGGCAGTCCAGGAAGGTGTCGGCCCATTTCAGACGTTCCTACACAGCCATGGCACGCCTTGCTGACATTCAGCAGCGGTACAACATGCCAGTCAGGCGTTTGATTTGCGACAGCCAGACTCGCTGGAATTCAACGCTCCTCATGTTGGAACATCTGCTGCAACAACAAAGAGCCGTCAACGAATACCTGTTTGAACTGGGTGGTAGGACTGGATCTGCAGAGCTGGGGATTTTTTTCCCCCGTTACTGGGTGCTTATGTGCGATGCCTGCAGGCTCATGCGCCCTTTTGAAGAGGTTACAAATATGGTCAGTCGCACCGAAGGCACCATCAGCGACCTAATACCCTTTGCTTTCTTCCTGGAGCGTGCCGTGCGACGAGTGACAGATGAGGCTGTAGACCAGCGTGACGAGGAGCAGGAAGCGCACGATTTCTGGTCGGAATCACCAGAACGAACCCAGGCACCTGCTGCAACGCAGGGAGAGGTGTCAGAAGTGGAGTCAGAGGAGGAAGGTGGCTTTGTGGAGGAGGAGGACCAACAGGAGCAGGCTTCCCAGGGGGCTGGTGGTGACCTTTTGGGGACCCCTGGTCTTGTACGTGGCTGGGGGGAGGAGACCGTGGATGATGCAGTCCTTGATAACGAGGAAGCGGAGATGGATACCTCTGCATCCAACCTTGTGAGAATGGGGTCTTTCATGCTGTCATGCCTGTTGAAGGACCCCCGTATCAAGAGGCTTAAGGAGAAGGACCTGTACTGGGTCGCAACGCTACTAGACCCTCGGTACAAGCATAAAGTGGCAGAAATGTTACCAACGTACCACAAGTCCGAAAGGATGCTGCATTTACAAACCAGCCTGCAAAACATGTTGTACAATGCTTTTAAGGGTGATGTCACTTCAGGAACTCATCAACATTCCAGGGGCAGAGGTGCCAGTAATCCTGCCATGAGCGCACCTGCAAGGACAAAGCACTTTGGCCACTCTGTAACGTCAGACATGCAAATGTTTTTCAGTCCAAGGCAGCGCCAGAACCCTTCTGGATCCACCCTCAAAGAACGCCTCGACCGGCAGGTAGCGGACTACCTGGCATTAACTGCAGATATCGACACTCTGAGGAGCGATGAACCCCTGGACTACTGGGTGCGCAGGCTTGATCTGTGGCCAGAGCTGTCACAATTTGCCATGAACCTCTTGTCTTGCCCCGCCTCAAGTGTCCTCTCAGAAAGGACCTTCAGTGCAGCAGGAGGGATTGTAACTGAGAAGAGAACTCGCCTAGGTCACAAAAGTGTGGATTACCTGACCTTTATTAAAATGAATGAGGGGTGGATCTCGGAGGGTTACTGCACGCCGGAAGACTTGTTCTGAGTTTCTGACTCCCCATGCAGCTGTCCTTCTCTGCACGCCTCATGACTCCACACACAGCTGTCCTTTAGCGTCCTCCTCCCTCCGCCACCGTTATAAACTAGGGTGCAAACCCTACTGGTTTCATTTGAATCCAGGTAAATCCTGAGTTTTTCTGGCCTCTGTGCTTCAGTGGCTGCAACCAAAAAAATGAATATTTTCAGCATTTATATGGCATATTTTTTCTGGCCTCTGTGCTGCAGTGGCTGCGACAAAAAAAATGAATATTTTCAGCATTTATATGGCATATTGTTTCTGGCCTCTGTGCTTCAGTGGCTGCGACAAAAAAAATGAATATTTTCAGCATTTATATGGCATATTTTTTCTGGCCTCTGTGCTGCAGTGGCTGCGACAAAAAAAAAATGAATATTTTCAGCATTTATATGGCATATTTTTTCTGGCCTCTGTGCTTCAGTGGCTGTGACAAAAAAAATGAATATTTTCTGCATTTATATGGCATATTTTTTCTGGCCTCTGTGCTTCAGTGGCTGCGACAAAAAAAAAAGAATATTTTCAGCATTTATATGGCATATTTTTTCTGGCCTCTGTGCTTCAGTGGCTGTGACAAAAAAAAATGAATATTTTCAGCATTTATATGGCATATTTTTTCTGGCCTCTGTGCTTCAGTGGCTGCGACAAATTTTTTTTTATATTTTCAGCATTTATATGGCATATTTTTTCTGGCCTCTGTGCTTCAGTGGCTGTGACAAAAAAAAAATGAATATTTTCAGCATTTATATGGCATATTGTTTCTGGCCTCTGTGCTTCAGTGGCTGCGACCAAAAAAAATGAATATTTTCAGCGTTTATATGGCATATTTTTTCTGGCCTCTGTGCTTCAGTGGCTGTGACAAAAAAATGAATATTTTCAGCATTTATATGGCATATTGTTTCTGGCCTCTGTGCTTCAGTGGCTGCGACAAAAAAAAATGAATATTTTCAGCATTTATATGGCATATTTTTTCTGGCCTCTGTGCTGCAGTGGCTGCAACCAAAAAAATTAATATTTTCAGCATTTATATGGCATATTTTTTCTGGCCTCTGTGCTTCAGTGGCTGTGACAAAAAAAAATGAATATTTTCAGCATTTATATGGCATATTTTTTCTGGCCTCTGTGCTTCAGTGGCTGTGACAAAAAAAAATGAATATTTTCAGCATTTATATGGCATATTTTTCTGGCCTCTGTGCTTCAGTGGCTGCGACAAAATTTTTTTATATTTTCAGCATTTATATGGCATATTTTTTCTGGCCTCTGTGCTGCAGTGGCTGCAACCAAAAAAATGAATATTTTCAGCATTTATATGGCATATTTTTTCTGGCCTCTGTGCTTCAGTGGCTGTGACAAAAAAAAATGAATATTTTCAGCATTTATATGGCATATTGTTTCTGGCCTCTGTGCTTCAGTGGCTGTGACAAAAAAAAAAGAATATTTTCAGCATTTATATGGCATATTTTTTCTGGCCTCTGTGCTTCAGTGGCTGTGACAAAAAAAATGAATATTTTAAGCATTTATATGGCATATTTTTTCTGGCCTCTGTGCTTCAGTGGCTGCGACAAAAAAAAAAGAATATTTTCAGCATTTATATGGCATATTTTCTCTGGCCTCTGTGCTGCAGTGGCTGCGACAAAAAAAAATGAATATTTTCAGCATTTATATGGCATATTTTTTCTGGCCTCTGTGCTTCAGTGGCTGTGACAAAAAAAAATGAATATTTTCAGCATTTATATGGCATATTTTTTCTGGCCTCTGTGCTTCAGTGGCTGCGACAAAAAAAAAAATGAATATTTTCAGCATTTATATGGCATATTTTTTCTGGCCTCTGTGCTTCAGTGGCTGTGACAAAAAAAAAGAATATTTTCAGCATTTATATGGCATATTTTTTCTGGCCTCTGTGCTTCAGTGGCTGCGACAAATTTTTTTTATATTTTCAGCATTTATATGGCATATTTTTTCTGGCCTCTGTGCTTCAGTGGCTGCGACAAAAAAAAATTATATTTTTAGCATTCATATGGCATATTTTTTCTGGCCTCTGTGCTTCAGTGGCTGCGACAAAAAAAACATAATTTTTCAGGAAAGTACACATGCCTAATTTTTCAGGGTTCTGCAACAGTGGCAAAATCGCATCTTTTATGGTCACCACAGGTGATCAATAACGTAGACCAAAACTGGGCCCACACTGCAGAATCAGTGTTTTTTGGTTCACTTCACTGTACATTGAATTACCTCTGCCTGACCGTGCACGTGCGCACAAGCACGGTGACTGCTAAACACACCACTACAGAAATATTGCCACCAACAGGACGAACATCCTGGAGGTGACAAGCTCAACTAGTAATTAACAACTATTATTTGCTCACTTGACGGTATCATTCATTAAAGCTCTTTGCGTTTTTTTGCGTTGCAGTAAGCGCCGCGTTTCGTCTTTGCGTGTGAACAGGCTGTAACCTTTACATGTAGACGCTGGATGTTTTAAAGCAGTTTATTACACAGGTTTAGAAATGTAGTGTGATTTCTGCCCTTTACAGCACAAAATGCAGCGCTGTGTCAACAATGTATTTTTCAGATACATTTTTGCCCTTGATCCCCCTCTGGCATGCCACTGTCCGTCGTTGCACCCTTTAAACAACTTTAAAATCATTTTTCTGGCCAGAAATGTCTTTTTTAGCTTTTAAAATTCGCCTTTCTTATTGAAGTATATGTGGTTCGCGACGTTCGCGAACCGTTCGCATTTTTGACGCAAGTTCGTGAATATGTTCGCGAACTTTTTTTCCGACGTTCGCTACATCCCTACTGCTGAATCCAAAGGCTGAATCCTGGCCAGATCCCGAACCGAATCCTGGATTCGGTGCATCCCTACTATTGACTATTGAAATTATAACCTATCAGAGACAGAACTTAAAGAACTTAAAACAAAATAACCTGCAAGAACAGGTTAAACAAAATAACCTGCAAGAACAGGTATCCCCCTTCAAATTTTTGATCAGTTAAAATCTGGGGCGTAGAAATTAATTTGCTTTTGAGAGTGGAAAACTGCATTTTGTACTCTTTATAGGCAGTATGAATATTTAGTTAATCACTTTTTGCTGAGTAATGCCCCAGCTACTTTTCAATTTTTTGCTAATGACATTTTTCTTGATCTGTTAGATTGGTTTGTAATCATCTGTCTTGATGATATATTGATTTTTTCTTAGGAGTTCGAACAGCATTGACAACATGTTAGGGTGGTATTGCTCAGGCTTAACAAACACAATTTATACGCAAAGCTCGAAAATGTGAATTCAAGGCTTTTTAATATATCTCCTGAATCCTGATGGATTAAAGATGGATCTGAATAAGGTTCAGACAATTTTAGGCTATGGACACACAGGCTGTTGTCAGTGGCAGTTTTCAGCCTGCCTAATTGGAGCAGGGGCACTGAGCAGATCTGCTTCTCTCAGCCAGCAAAATAAGCCGCTGACAACAGCTTGTGTGACCATAGCCTTACAGTGGGTTGCTCCCACTCATGTCAAAGAAATTCAGTGGTTTGTAGGATTTGCTAATTTTTACAGGCGCTTTTTCAGGGATTTTTTTGCAGTTATTGCTCTTATCCCACTCCTTATGTGCAAATGGGTTCCCTTTCATAGATCTACTCAGGAGCAAGTTGCTTTTGAGAAATTTAAATCATTTTAAAACACCCGGAATTGGAGAAGTCATTCATAGTTGCGGTGGACTCTTTAGATTATATGGTAGGTGCAGGTCTCTCCCAATGCCATGGTTCCATATCTCTTCCCCATCCTTGTGCCATTTTATCAAAAAGGTTAACTGAAGCAGAAAGAAATTATGATATAGAAAACAAAGACTTACTAGCAATTAAAACCGCCTTTGAGGAAAGGAGACATTTCTTATAGGGAGCTAGATACCCTATAATGATGTTCATAGATCACACAAATATCTGGAATTTCTAAAATCTGCTATGCAGCTTAACTTCTGTCAAGCCAGATGGTCTTGGTTTTTCTCATGATTACATTTTTTTTCAAAATGGAAAAGCTGATGATTTTTCCAGACCTCCAATACTAAGTCCAACTCTACCTAAAACTGAAATTGTAGACAAAAAAACATTTTCTTTTTTCCAATCCTCGCTTCAATTTTTGGGAAGAGATTAGAAATGCTTATGCTACAGACCCTGACACTTTGATTCTGTTGTCATCTTGGGAACTGCAAGCACTGGACAATTTCCTTGTTCACAGAAAGCAGGTTTTCATTCCTGTATCCCATCAAAAACAAATTCTGTTGTTTACCCATAGTTCCCAAATTGCAGGTCATTTAGGTATTTCTAAAGCATTAGAACTCCCACTAAGGAATCTTTGGTGGCCTAATATTCGTCAAGATGTAATTGACTTTGTTAATTAGCACCATGTGTGCTCTTGATGTAAGGTACCAAAGAAAGCATTTTTGGGTCGGTTAATGTCAGTTCAAGAAAAACCATGGTGTTCATTGTCTTTAGACATCATTGTAGACCTTCCTATGTCTCAAGGATCCAATATACCATACTGGTTGTTGTGGATCGTCAAATATCAAGCTTTATTCCTGCTCATTGTCTTCCTTCAGTGGCAACTAAAGTAGATTTGATGGTCTTTGAAAACTTCCAGCTACTTCCAGGTACCCTTGATACAATCGTGTTGAATTGAGGCACACAGTTTTCCTCAAAATTTTGGCGTGAATTTTGCAAATCTGTTCAAACCTCCTTTTTCACTGCCTTTCATCCGCAAACAAACAGACAAATGGAACGTGCCAACCAACCATTGGAACAATATTTACGTTGTTTAGTAACATTCTTGCAGGATGTTTAAGTTCCTTCCCACTGCAAAGTTCACATATAACAATGCGATTTAAGCCACTCCATTTTTCGCAAACATGGGCATCCATCCTTCTCTGTTTCCTGGAACACCTTGGGCCTCTTCATTTCCAGCAATCGAAAAACAACTTACAGCTTTACAAGATCTACACACCACTGATTCCTTCACTTAAAGGGATACTGTCATTTTTTCAAAATGAATCAGTTAATAGTGCTGCTCCAGCAGAATTCTGCACTGAAATCCATTTCTCAAAAGAGCAAACAGATTTTTTTATATTCAATTTTGAAATCTGACATGGGGCTAGACATTTTGTCAATTTCCCAGCTGCCCCTGGTCATGTGACTTGTGCCTGCACTTTAGGAGAGAAATGCTTTTTGGCAGGCTGCTGTTTTTTCTTCTCAATGTAACTGAATGTGTCTCAGTGGGACATGGGTTTTTACTATTGAGTATTGTTCGTAGATGTACCAGGCAGCTGTTATCTTGTGTTAGGGAGCTGCTATCTGGTTACCTTCCCATTGTTCTTTTGTTTGGCTGCTGGGGGGAAAAAGGGAGGGAGGTGATATCACTCCAACTTGCAGTACAGCAGTAAAGAGTGATTGAAGTTTATTAGAGCACAAGTCACATGACTTGGGGCAGCTGGGAAATTGACAATATGTATAGCCCCATGTCAGATTTAAAAATTGAATATAAAAAAATCTGTTTGCTCTTTTGAGAAATGGATTTCAGTGCAGAATTCTGCTGCAGCAGCACTATTAATTGATTCATTTTGAAAAAAAAATTTTTTCCCATGACAGTATCCCTTTAAAGAGGCTAAAGCTGGCCATAGATGCAAAGATACCAAGTCAGTCGATCTGACATGTTAAAAGATTTATATCGTCTACCGATAAGATCTCTGTATGTATTGCCTGACGATATCAATAGGAGACTGTCACTACTATTTGTCAGACATAACTTTCGTACAACTGCTGGTTGCCCTTTTATTGGCCACCACTGGGATCACCTGACTTTGATGTAGTTGGCCAGCTTAAATATATTGCAATATATGGACAAACAATCCCTGTTTTGTTTAAAGGGTAAGGCTTTTTTAGTATCTTAAAAAACAAAATGTCTCAATGTCCTTAATATATTGATAATGGGTTGAGTGCAGAGGACTCTTGTATTTGCCTGTATGAATTTTGTGGTGACAGCCTCATAGCACCCCCGCTTAATGGTTTTTAAAAATGAGTAGTGAGCACAACTTTCCCTTGTTTGTTATAATGAGTTAGCTTTCCATCTTGACTTACTTGAGTCAGTAAGGGTCCATCCAGTGGTTCATGTCAGTCTTTTAAAACCTTGTATTAAAGGGAAGTTTTCCCATCCCAACGTAGTTCCTCCTGCTTCAATTTTAGTCAGTGGAGAAGAAGAATTTGTCTTTTCATATATTTTTTGTAGACTTAAGGTATGGCAATCCAAATTATGGAAATACCCCTTATCTGGAAAACCCCGGGTCCCAAGCATTCTGGATAACAGGCACCATACCTGTATAACTCAACAGTAGCAAGATTAGAGGTTAAAAAGTTTGGGAACTCTAATTATAATTAAATCAATATAAGAGTTGTTAAAGATATACAAAATGTAATAAAGCAAACACAGTTTTAAATACAAGTAGATCTGGGGTTAAGTCTAAGATAATATGATAATATTTCAAGTCAAGAATGCAGATTTAAACTCAGTAAGTTATACATTTACCCAACATATTTAATCTTTTGTAACTGCAACACAAGAAGTAACCTGCTTAAGATATTAGATAAATTGCAGCTCAGAATCTCGATTTTATAGTTAGAGTTCCATGTACAGTAGAACCCCCATTTTACGTTTTTTTCAGGGGACCAGGAAAACATTATGTAAAGTCCGGGGAAATATAAAAAGGGGAAATGTGTTAAAGTAACTTTTTCATCAGATACTGAATGGATAGAAGCACAGGAGTCTGTTTTACTTTGAGATACAATATTTACTGTGTTAATAACAAGGGTTAAGCTTTGCAGCATTAATGTTACACTATGGGGGGCATGTGCAAGTATCTCTGTCAGTCACATGCACAACCTAAAGCAATAAGTGGTTGGTGCAGAACTGTATAAGGGGCAGACTAAATGGAATTGACCATTTACAGGCAGAACCATGGCAAAATATACATCTGGTTAGTATTTTAAACCTCTGTATTTCACAAATAATAACATTCATATAGGGGAAAAAAAGCATTTTTTTGAACATCGGGACAAGATTTTGATGTAAAAACCAGAAAAACATGACTTAAAATCAAGGAAATGCACCCACTGAAATGCATTATAAATTGGTGGGACCACAAATAAAAAAATGCTACTCGTATCACAATACTGAGTGATTGATTGGTTGTTTTCTGAACAGGCAGAGTTATTTCAGAGATTAAATCATTTGAACTTTCTCACTGTTTCCTTCAGGTTTCTAATGATATTTTCTTGTTGACCTGACACTTTGACCCTTTCAGTGAGATCTGGTATAAGAAATTTGAGCAGCAGATGACGTAGCCCCCAAGTAAGAAAAGGCTGGACAGTGAGGAACCACAGATGATGGTTATGTGCAACTTGTCTTGTGTGTGTCACTGGGATACTTTGGAGAGACCTCTGTACAATCCCATTCAGAAAAGAGACTTGATTTTATGTTTATTAGGCTTCAAAACAAGTTTAACTGCACACCCTGGTCAAAGGGCAAGTAGGCTCATTCAGGCCTGTGTGCTTTTACTTATGGAGCCGGAGAACCGGCTATAACTGACTTGAGTTTGTACCAAACAAACTGGGAGGATTAACTCAAAAGTGGAACACAGATTTAAATAAACACAGCAGCCATATTGCTGCTCACTGTAAATTCAAGACGTGGAAGTAGACAGTGTTGGACTGAGAAAATTAGTACAGAATAACTTTCATTTTACATTTCATTCCAAATTTCTTGGTTCCTCCCAGTTCCAAGGTCAGATAGTAGATGTGAATAAAAAGCTTTTCAGTTCAACCTTTTCTCCAAGTCGTATCTAGTTGATCAGAAGGAAGGCAAATAACTCATATAAAGCCTCTCTGATTTGCCAATCATCCCTTTCTCACAAGCCTCCTGAATAATGAACTATGCCTTATCTATTTTGGGTCTGAGACTCAAACAATAAAGTGGGGGGAGGGTATTGTTTACTTGGAGGTCATTATTTCTCGGGATGGGCGAATTTTTTTGCCTTGTTTTGCTGCGAAAATTACGCCCATAGACTTGAATGGCGTCTCACTTTCAACAAAAAATGGGCATCAGCGACATTTCGCATGCGGTGAATTTTTGGCGAAACGGGTCAAATTCGCCCATCCCCATCTCGGGGTAACCAGGCTCCACTGCTCTGTGTGTACAGGTATGGGACCTTTTATCCAGAAAGCTTGGGACCTGGAGTTTTCCATACATTCAAGTCTACTGAAAAATGACTTAAACTTTAATTAAACCCAATAGGATTGTTTTGCTTCCAATAAGGATTAATTATATCTTTGCTGGGATAGCTGTATTATTACAGAGAAAAAGGAAAGCATTTAAAAATGTAAATATTTTGATTATATTGGATTTCTTTGGAGATTTTCCCAGGGCCAAACTGGGTCGGCAGGGGATGGGAAAAAAAAAACAGGTGGGCCCCGGTGACACAGGTCTGTTCCCTGCTCCAATCCTGGGATTTTGGTGCTCCTCCCCCACCCCTATTTGCAGCATCTATGTAGTAGCAAATAGAGGTGTACGGCACACTGGAAGGAACAACGGGAGATGTTAGCTAACTTGCTAACTGGATTGGGGAGAACAGAGGGCCCATAATTTGGATTTTTTTTCTGTATAATGGGTTTCTGGATAATGAATCCCATACCTGTACTTCTATAGCTCTATGGGGCTTTTCAAAGTGAGCCTTACAGTGCAGCAGTACTAAGTCTGATTCCAACCAGGGCTTTATGTGCAAAGACTGTGTATATTTTTCCTGTGCTTTAGTGGGTTTCCTCAAGGTACTTAAAGGACCAGTAACATCAAAAAAAATTCTAAAAATTTGTTAGTATACATTGAGAAAAAAACACCAAGACAAATTAAACTTTAAAATCGCAAAGACTTTATTAAGAAATAACTTACAGAAACTCCGCTTCCGCTCCTCTTCAGGAAAGGAGACAGGGCTACGATCTATCGTGTGACGCTCAATTTCTCCTCCATGGCTATCTCTTATAAGTAAGTAAATTGAGCGCCGCATGATGGATCACGATCCCCTTTTTTAAAGAGGAGCACAAGCAGAGTTTTGGTAATTTATTTCTTAATAAAGACTTTGTGATTTTAACATTTAATTTGTCTTGGTGGTTTTTTTTCAATGTATACTAACTTTTTTTTTTTTTTATGTTACTGGTCCTTTAAGTTTCTTCCTACACTCCAAATACATACAGACAGATTAACTGGCTCCTGATAAAAGTGACTGTGATAGAGACAAGCTCCAAGGAGTGCAAGCTCCAATGGGGCAGGGACCGATGGGATTGTTGTATAATCTCTGTTTTGTGGAATACGTCCGTGCTATATAAAAAGAATTATCATAAAATGATAACTAGTCAGACACTTTTTTCTGTCTGATTCTGCTGCTGCTGGTTAGTAGTAGTGGAATAAATCAGAAAACAAACAAGCTAATCTGTGCAAATAAATATCGTTATGCCCAACTTCCTCCAGCAAAAAATGGAAACCAAATAATCCATTCATTGACAGTGAACAGTAATGTAACGTCCTGAGTATGTACTTGGAAGGCTACAAACCCTAAGGGATCTGTGGTTAAAGTCTAGTGAGTTTCAAAGCATGGCTGATGCCCCAGAACACAAGTCCGGTAGCTGGAATGGGAATGCTTTAAGATGCCTTTTTTCCATTTGGCAAATTTTAATCTTTTTTATACTGCTGCTGCTTACATTTTGTTTTGAACTGGAGCAGCATTGAGGTTTCAGCTGCCCCAGATTAGGCGTTTATGTACAGCATTCCTGTATTCCAATGTACCCTTATGGGAAAAGTGTAACTGTGCAGTGCCATGTTAAAATTGTGGGCAGCACCTCAATATGTACCACTATCATTACTCCTCTCTATATGGGGATAAATATGCTACAGGGTGTTCTAAAATCTCATCAGCCTGAAATTTGGTGTATTCCTTTCTAACAAAGGCAAACCATTTTTGTTCTGACTTGCTAAATCTTTTTGGTAGGAAGGAGTCCAAGCAAATATATATCATTCCTATGTAATAAAGTAATCTTAAACCGGTGTTTGCAGCATTTAGGGTGTCACCATATGTGCTGGTTTTGAAGGGGCAGTATACCCTCTTGTTCAACATGAATGCAATGAATAGAGCTTAAGCTGAATATTTTTGCCTACTGTTTTGCCAAAAATCAATGATTTTTTGGTTATTTCTTAAGCTAAGCAGGGCTAAACCATTCCATGTTTGGTCCTTGCAAGATACATTAGAGTACAGGTGTGGAACCTATTTTCCAGAATGCTAGGAACCTGGGGTTTTTCAGGGTAAGGGATCTTTCCATAATTTGGCTTTCCATACATTATGGGGCAGATTTATCAAGGGTCGAATTGAAAATTCGAATTTTCTAATTTTTTATGGCCAAAACTGTCAAATTCAACTAGGGAATTGTTAAAATTTCATTTGAGTTTTTTTATAATTCAAATTAGATTTTCTAAATTTATCATACACTAGCCCTTTAAGAATTCTAATTCGACTATTCGCCAAATCACCACCTTAGGGTAGGACTACACGGCCAACTTGGATGCGTTTCCATCGGATCCCATCCATCCATCGGACGCTGGGCGACAAAATGCCCGCGTCAAGTCAAATGCGACGGGAAACAAGATAATTAATACAAAAGTTGCATGGTGTCGCACCATTCGTCTGATGCGACATCTGCATCCGACAGTCGTTGCGACTGAAATGCATCCAAGTCGGCCGTGTAGTCCTACCCTTAAACCTGCCAAATTGCTGTTTTAGCCTATGGAAGACGTCCTGGGATCAATTTGTTGTTGTTTTTAGCCTTCCTGACATTCGAGTTTTTTTCGGAGAAGAAAACTCAAATCAAATTTGATTCGAATTTGTGGGTCGATCGTATTCACCCGACTTTGAAAAATTTGATTTTAATATTAAATTGGAATTGGTTGAATTTCAAGTTCCTTTGGAGTTTATGGGAGTATAAAGTAATTCCCATGAACTCGATAGTCGACCCATGATAAATCTGCCCTTAAGTCTACTTAAAATTAATTTAAACATAAAATAACCCAATATATATATCTTAGTTTAGATCAAGGACAAGGTATTTTTTAATTATTACAGAGAAACAGAAAATTTATTTTAAGGGGGTTATTTACTAAAACACGAATTTATCTCATATTTTATTTAAAAAAAAAAAACCATGACCAAACTCCCTTTCCCGATTTTAGCTTATTTATTTATAAAAACAAGATTTAATTGATTCGCAGAAAAACGTGATATACTTGAGCGAAAACCCAGAATCGCTTGAATTTTTCAGGACTTTTTCCCGAATTGCTTTTTCAGGCTAAACCCGGAGCAGACCACAAAAACTTCAAATTGAGATAGGTGCCTCTCCCATTGACTTATAAAACAACAATTTTTTTTCGAGTTTTCAACATTCGGATTTTAATAAATAACCCCTAAAAATATATTTTGGATTCGGCCGAACCCCCGAATCCTTGATGAAGGATTCGGCCGAATACCGAACCGAATCCTAATTGGCATATGCAAAAGGGGAAAAGGGAAAACATTTTTTACTTCCTTGTTTTGTGACAAAAAGTTACGTGATTTCCCTCCTTGCCCCTATTTTGCGTATGCAAATTAGGATTTGGATTCCGTTCAGCCGGGCAGAAGGATTCGGCCGAATCTGAATCCTGCTGAAAAAGGCCGAATCCTGTCCGAATCCCGAACCGAATCCTGGATTCGGTGCATCCCTAAAATGAAGTCTATGGGAGACAGCCTTCCTGTAATTCTGAGCCTTCAAGCCAGGAATTCAAAAATAAGTTTTGAGGCCACTGGGAGCAACATGTGTTGACCCTGGACCCCCACTGGTTGGGGTCATTGCCTCAGAGAAAGTGTCTCTGCTGAATGAATTCTCAGCAATGAGAGATAATGGCAAGATTATTGATAACTGTAGACAGCTACAAAGAAAACTGAATGTCTGAGCATTTATGACTCATTTAATTAAAAACAGAAAATCAAGGGGGTAGAAATAGCAATTATTGGAATTAGGCCCAAAGTCTTTCTCAACATCCCTTGAATCCTATTACAACTGGAAGCAAAAGTGGAAGCTGAGCCCATAGAAACCTAGGCTCTGTAGCAATCATTGTCCTTAAGTGACTTCTTCAAGTGTAACTCAGCAGGGTTAGACTCACAATGGAAGAAGGGATACAGGATCCACTACTGAATCTTGGCCTTGGGGCCAATGAAGACAATGAGGCAGAACAGTGTGGCATATATACTTAACATTAGCTGGTTCACCTATAAGCTAACTTTTTAGTATATTATAGAATGGCCAATTCTTAGCAACTTTTTAATTGCTCCTAGTTTTTTCATTCTTGAATTTTCTGATTTTGAAGAGCTTTTCTCGTCTGAGAATTACAAGTTAATAACAAATTTCACTCTGGAGAACCCGTCAGCCATGCAGTCATCCCTTTATTGTGTAGTGCACAACGTTTCGGAACCAAAGACCCTTCGTCAGGTTCTCAGTTTACAAAGGATCTTTGGATCTGAAACATGTTGTGCACTACACAATAAAGGGATGACCCATGATTGAAGGGCTATCCAGAGTGAAATTGGTTGTTAACTTGTGAAGTTGGGAAGGCTTGACGGACCCTCTACTCTGTATGAAGGATTTAAATACAGAAATAACAGGAAGGATATCACTTATTTCACATCTTAACCTTTTTTCTTCTGACTCTTTGCAGCTTTCACATGGGGTGACTAACCCCAGCAGCAAAAAAAAACTATTGCTCTTTGAGGCTACCATTTGTATTACTTTTCTTTATTCAGACCCTGTTCTATTCATATTCCAGTTTCTCATTCAAACAACTGCCTGATTACTAGGGTCATTTGAATCCTAGCTGCTAAAATATCAAACTGGAGAGCTGCTGAACAAAAAGTTGAATAATTCTAAATTACAAATAATAAAACATGTAGACCAATTGCAACTTGTCTCAGAATATCACTCTCTAAAAAGGTGATCCCCATTCCCAACCAGTGGCTTGTGAGTAACATGTTGCTTCCCAACTCCTTGGATGTTGCTCCCTGTGGCCTCAAAGCAGGAGCTTATTTTTGAATTCCAGGCTTGGAGGCAAGTTTTGGTTGCATCTAAACCAGATGTATGGCCAAAAAGAGCCTCCTGTAGGCTACCAGTCTGCACAGGGTCTACTAATTACCAATCACAGTCCTTTTTGTTACCACCAGGAATGTTTTGGATGCTTGTATTACTCCCCAGCTCTTTGAATGTGGCTCATGGGTAAAAAAAAAGGCTGGGGATTCCTGCTCTTCAACATACTATATGTTAATTTAAAGGTGAACAACCCCTTTAATGAATCAAACCACTGGAGAGCCCATGCAAGCATTGGTCATTATATTCAGAACCTAATGAATGACTTTCATTGCCTACACAACCATCATCACTTAAAGTAAAGATTGATTGGCAGTCTGGATTGGACCTGAATGCTATTTTTTTTAAACCTTTAAACTGTTTGCAGTTTCCTTGATAAATGGGGGAGAATGTATTACCTTGCCATTAAAAGGGACACTATTCCTTAAATAGTTCCTGTATATTTTTGGTTAGGTCAGAGAATAAGTATGCTGGCATAGTTTTAGGATCTTTGTGCTGACTAATAGAATTTAAGAAGTTGCCCTTTCTAATGCTCTGCCAGGAGTGTTTCATTACTAGCCATGTTCAAATTGCTGTTATTCCTATTACTAGCTTTCAAAGAAGGCACACAAAGGCAAGATTATACAAATAAATGTATAAGTGACTCTTTATAAATAAAGGATAATGTAGTAGAGTACGAGTAGTTATATTAGTTTCAAACCACAGCTCAGTTATAAACCCACAAGCCAATTAAGAAGGTGGCCGCATGATGAGACTATTCTGGCTATTTATGAGATGTATTTGTATGAGTCATATCATAGTGGTTATTTAATATATTAGAAACATACTTTTTAATACCAAGTGGCTCAAAACCATGGGAATACAGCCTTATTGGTGGTTGGATTGTTGGTAGGGATGCAAGGCTTGCAATAGCTCAAAGATTCTTGGAACTTTAAGGTCCTAGGGTCCAACGATCAGATCATAATGCAGGAGAACGCGCGGTCCACGATCCGATGGTATTTTTAACCCTGCCCAACTCTCGGCCAGATATCGATCGGGGAAGCCAGTCGGAGGGCCCCAAACACGGACTGACAAGCTGGTAGCTTTTATTGGCCCGTGTATGGCCAACTTAAGTCTACTAAAAAAAATGTAATCATTATTTAAACGCAATAGGATTCTTTTGCCTCCTATAAGGATTAATTATATCTTAGTTAGGATCAAGTACAAGGTACCGTTTATTTAATTAAAATTGGGTCTATGGGAGATGACCTTTCCATAATTTGGAGCTTTTTGGATAACAGGTTTCCAGATAACAGATCACATAGCTGTATTTGCACAATAAGCAATACCTTGGCCTTTCCCGTAGTCTGTACTGAGAAATACAAAACACAGAAACAAAACTATACCCCAACATTGGACACAATTCTGCAGGAAACGTTGAGAGTATAGGAGCCCATTAAGGGTTTCAGGGCAATAATCGTACGTCATACAAATTCTGAATTTGGCTTCTGCTATGACTACGTGACTGTGCAACACTGTCAGACTTTTACCCCTGTTCTAATTTATTATGAATACAAAAAAACCTTTAATTTGACACAGCTCACGTTCTATCTGTTTCCTATTATGAATATCAGTCTTTGTAAACCTTTACAATGTGTTTGTAATCGTAGCCTGACATGGTCTAAAGGATTAAATGTCTGCTTGCATGCTGAAGGCCAGCAATAACATGCTGTAATACTGTCATTAGCACCATAAGCAACTATAGGACATGATTTCTGCACAATAACAAACTTATTTGCCTGCCCCTAGTCCGCACCTCTCAGTTGTACACCCCTTCCTTCCCTCCTGACACCCTCCCCTCCATCGATGACCCTCCCTCCACTTTTCTCCCCTCCCTTGCTGCCCCTCCCCTCCCCTGCTGTCCCTCCCTCCCCTCCCTTGCTGACCCTCCCTTCTGTCACTGTCCTCCCTCCCCTCTGTCCTCCCTCCCTTCCGTTACCAACCCTCCCTCCCCTCCATTGCTGTCCCATCCCCTCCGTCCCTCCCCTTCATGGCTTACCCTCTACCCTCCATTCCTCCCTTGAGTCTCTCACCCCTCCATCACATTGCTCCATCCCAGGGGGGGGGAGGGTTGCTGGCCTGGTTGCCTAGGGCGCTTGGCCGGCCTGGCCCGGCTCTGCTGGGAAAACCCAGTCCTGGAGCTTCCACTGAGAAGTGCAATGAAGAGTATCAAATGCATATTTATTTCCCTCGTTGGTACTGTATGTTGCCTAACACATTTTATGCCAAATGGGCACTCATAGGCTAATGGTCCCACCCCATGTTCAAGCATTTTATAGGGTTGATGACCATTCAGTGAGTCTCCTTTACACATCTCATTTTAATGACTCTAAAGAAAGATAAACAATAAACCTAAGATTTATTATAGACTATACAGACCTTTATTGATGGGTATCTGATATATATATATATATTGTTAATGGGGATGGGATACATTATATGGAAACCCATTATCCAGAAAGCTCCAAATTACAGAAAGGCCGTCTCCCATAGGCTTTATTTTATCCAAATAATCCAAATGTTTAAAAATGATTTTCTTTTTCTCTGTAATAATAAAACAGTACCTTGTACTTGATCCAAACTAAGATTACATTTTTAATTGATTTTCTAGAAGACTTAAGGTATGAAGATCCAACTTATGGAAAGATCCATTATCTGGGAAACCCCTGGTGCAAAGCATTCTGCAAAGCAGGTCCCATACCCATATATGTCAGTGTACATGTACTGGTGGTCATTTGGAGAGGTTGAACTTGGACTGTTGCCTTTGTTTAACCCAAATTAACTATGTAAGCCCAACTTGAATATCCATCCTTTGACCAGAGACCACTACCTTATCCTTCTGGCTCTTTCCAGATTTCAAATGGGGGTCACTGACCCCATCTAAAAAACAAATGCTCTGTAAGGCTACAAATGTATTGTTATTGCTGCTTTTTATTAATCATCTTTCTATTCAGTCCCTCTCCTATTCATATTCCAGTCTCTAATTCAAATCAGTGCATGGATGCTAGGGTAATTTGGACCCTAGCAACCATATTGCTAAATTTCAAACTGGAGAGCTGCTGAATAAAAAAAAACGAAATAACACAAAAAACATAAATAAAACAAAATGAATAGTTACAAAAGTTAACTGTATGATTCATTGCTGTAATTTACACTATAAAGGCAATAGAGCACATGGTGTTTTAGTTGCCCCTCTCCTTCAGGAGGGCAGTGACAGTCAATATGCTTGGGGTAGTGATCGCCATTAGCCACTGTCTATGGCACACATTAGCCATAGTCTTTGACCCTGGTCCTGTGAATTAGTACTGTACATAGTACCCCTATCTGAAGCAGAGTAAAAGATACACAGCATTGCATCAACCTTAAAATGTAAAAATGAAACATGTGGCTGCCTTTAAATAAAAAAGCTGAAAACAGGATCACAGCCCACACTGACTTGGATCTCAGAGGAATGGAAGCTGCCAATACTTCCTGCAATAAATAGATAAGATCCGCCCAGCTCAGCACAACCTGACGTGTCATAGGGCCTGGGAGACAATGTTGGCCCAAACAGTCTTATCTCCATGATTATTCTTGTAGTTTGCTCTCTATTTAAATTGCTCTTGACTCGGTAGGAGTTCAGAAAGAAAACTGGTATAAGCAATAACTGATTCTAAAGGAGAAGCCCAAATCTGTAAAAAAAAAAAAAAAAAAACGTAAAAAAATAAGAAATTATTTTTCATAGTCAACATGTGTGGATGCAGAATGGAGTACAGTTCCCCCATGAATACATGTACCCCTACATTTGGTAGTACAGGTATGGGATCTATTATCTGGAAACCTGTTATCCAGAAAGCTCCAAATTATGGAAAGGTTGTCTCCCATAGACTCCATTTTATCCACATAATCCAAATTTTTAAAAATGATTTTCTGTTTCACTGTAATAATAAAACAGTAGCTTGTACTTGATCCAAACTAAGATATAATGAATCCTTATTGGAAGCAAAACCAGTCTGTTGGGTTTATTTAATGTTTAGATGATTTTCTAGTAGGCTTAGGGCAGTGGTCCCCAACCAGTAGCTCGTGAGCAACATGTTGCTCTCCAAACCCTTGGATGTTGCTCCCAATGGCCTCAAAGTAGAGGATTATTTTTGAATTCCAGGCTTGGAGGCAAGTTTCGGTTTCATAAATACCAGGTGCATTAGGTGCACTTCCAAACAGAGCCTCAATGTAGGTTGACAATCCACATAGGGGCTACCAAATGGCCAATCACAGCACTTATTTGGCACCCCAAGAACATTTTTCTTATGCTAGTGTTGCTCCCCAACTCCTTTTACTTCTGAATGTTGCTCACGGGTTCAAAAGGTTGGGGATCCCTGGCTTAGGGTATGAAGATCCAAATTATGGAAAGATCCATTTTCCGGAAAAACCCAGGTCCCGAGGATTCTGGATAACAGGTGCCATACCTGTACTGTAATTTGAGGGACACACATGGGGGACCCACATAGGTGTACCCCTTCCTATCATGTGGTATAAATCAAATCCAAACCCAAAGAATTTGTAAATCTATTGATGTATGTGTGGGTCCAGGGGGAAGAGGGCTTATATTATAATTGATATTTCTGAGATATTACCAGGTTCTCTCCCCTGGCCCTCCTCCTGTAGGCACAAGTCTGCTCTCCTATGTTTCATCACTGGAGCAAAGGTGCCAAAAAATATAAATAAAAATATTACTGTTTTCCATTTTTTGTATCCAGTACAGCCTTCCTTCTCTAAGCCCATGAGTCAGTGCCTGCACCGTGTGGTGCCTCATGCTGGAGCTTCTATAAGGCCACATGACTTGGACACATGTACAATGACTGGAATGAATGTCCTGTACTCTTTAGATGGGGGAACGGCAAAACAGAATACAAAATAAACGAATGGCATAAGGTCTGTGCTCATGAGTGGAAAGATAAAATCATGGACATGGTCTCATGTTCCAGCGTCACACATGCCGTCATTGGGGAAGGGGGAAATCATTATTACTATTATTATTAATTCCTTGTTGCTATTGTGGTTGAGTTCTGCCTTGTAAAGTATAATAGGAAGGGATTTGTTATTTTTATTTAAGAATTAACCAAAGCACAGTTTGTCCTGCCACAACAATCATTATTTAAATGGCCGCTGTTACATAAATGTATTCCTGCGGCACAGGCGTTCACGAGTATTTCTGTAAGCACAAGACAGTATTTTCCCCAGCAAAGAACAATTTGCTATATTTTCATATAACTATTATATACCCCTCCTCTGTTACTTTCTATAACACAAATATGGTGTTGGTTGTTCCATTAGGAATTGCTTAAAGCAAAAGGGAGTATTATATATTTAAGCATAGCTTGGCTAAAAAAAGGCTTTGTCAAACTAGTTAGATAAAACACAGGTCACATAGGATTCTCTCACCCAAAATGGGCCTTCACTAAGTGGAAGTGTTGTGCAACTACACCTCTCTTGTTGTTGTGTGATAATAAAAGCATACAGTAGAGGACACCAGAGGTTCTTTCAAACAAAACAGAAGAAACACATCATTGTCAAAGCATCCCTGTTCTCCAATTTTCACTAGAAGGGTTGTCCTCTAAGTCAGAACAGCTTTACTGGGCCTTGTTGACCCCAGGCTCCCCAGACACATCCACCTGAGTTAGCAGAGGAACTAACTTAAATACATGGGCTTCTGCCTAGTAACTGAGGAATAGAAAGTATGGGTGTTTAAAGTCGTAGGGTTTTGTAACCCCATGGGTCCCTACATATCTATATATCTAACTTTGAGGGTGAGGGATGCAGACGTCTTTGTGTGGTCTTACAGGCATCAAATTTCAATGCTTTATATATGTTCAATCACTACTGAGTATCACTGTCAACAAGGCCAAATATGCAAAGCCATGGCTGACATACTGTAAATGTGTATATGTCCATCATCATTCTTATCATTATTTATTAATATAGAGCCAGCAAGTTATGCAGCACTTAATTTAAATTAAAATAAATTAATAATGTATAAACACCAGGAGTCTTATTAAAAAATTAACAAACTGTCCTTTCCAAAAAGTCCTTTCCCAAGAGCTTTTATAACCCATAGGTAGCTTTCCCTTCCATAAAGTACCTCTTCCTTTAGGTAACAAATGTGCGCCCCCATAGCAAACCCAAATACAAGACCTGTTCCTAAATGGTGCTGATTACAAATGAGTTTGGCCCCCGCACACCCTACACACTGGCTGCCTCCCAACAATAACTCTAGTAGAAAAAATTCCAAAGGCACACAGGTCTGCTGAAACACCTCAAGTGTTTATTGTGGAGTACAGTGCAAAGTTTGCATGCTTAACAAAGGGGTCCACCCTGAAACTTTGCACTGTACTCCGCAAAAAACACTTGAGGTGTTTCAGCAGACCTAAATGGTGTTGAACTTGGGCATCTTGGTTGATATGGAGCTGGCATTGTCTCAGTGGTGGCTTACTTACTGGGGCACTCTCAGGACTATAGACACAGAACACACCGGCACAGCATGGGTATTACTAGCAGGTATAACCTTGCTTATACCTGCTAGTAATACCCATGCTGTGCCGGTGTGTTCTGTGTCTACGCTGCTTTTGAGGTTGCCCAATTCCTCTATCATCGAGCACCTGGGATTCGTTTGTTTCTGGACGGCCAGGGTGTGCGAGTGTAAGTTTGTTCTTTTACTCTCAGGACTATCACACTGGAGATCACAGACAGATCTGCAGAGCCAACACTCTCAACAGTGGCGTCAATCATTTCTTGGGCATCATGCAACTTGGCAAACACAAGGTCCATCTTTCTGCAAGGGTTGGAGCTTCAAGCCTTTCATCCAAGCCAAGCCACCCTCTGGGCACCAACTTCAGTCTTATTTCAGGTCTTTAAAGCTTGCCAGCAATTCTCCCAGAGGATTGATCTCTATTCTCCTGGCCAATTAGATTTCATGCCAGCCATTGACAATGCAGAGAAGGGCCTGACCTGGTTGTAAAGATAACTTGAGGCACAGGCAGATGGAGAGTAGGTTCCCTATGCCCCCTGCAAGAGATATTTAATATTCCCTGTGATAGAGGTGCCTGTGTGTAGTAGCAATGCCTTATATCCAAGATTCAGTTTAAATGCTTGGCTGGGATTCTGGGCACGTTACATCCTTACTATTCCACATCCAAATGTTACCTTTCCTCTGATTTTCCTGGAAATGACAACTAAACAGTTTAAAGTGACACATGCACAATCCTTTTCTTTGATTGCATAGGGTCTTTGTCTTTTTTGTTCTGTGGCTGCTGTGAACTAAAATTCCTATCTTAATGAGGCAATGATATTATAAACAAATAGTCTGACACAATTTTCAATTGATGTTCATTTTTTAAAGTGTTTTTTATTATTATTTTTCTTTTCTGCCTTTCTCCAACCTGAACTTTTAGGCTAGTCCAGACGGGGCTGAAATCAGCCTGCTGAAACCTGCAGCCCCTCACAACACACATTTAGAGAAGTGTGCTTTTCACTCTGCCGAGATTGTTCACGCCAGAGCCGACACAAGGGTTCCGGGTCCAAAAGGAGAAGAGGATACTGCTCTCAGAGAAGGACTGAAATTAGCATGTTTTCAGCAGGCTGATTTTGGCCCTGTTTGGCCCTAGCCTTAAATGCTATCAGGTTGCTGGAGTCACGATTCAGGCTGAAGTTTTATTATTATTATATTTTATTACTGATTCTTCTACTCGGGTTCTACCCCATTCTTCTTTCAGACGTGTCTGGTTTTTAAGGTAAGTGGTACCCTAGCCAGGGTCACAATCAAGTGGTACAAGGCAGTGGTGTAACTAGAGTGCGCCGGGCCCCCATGCAAATAAATCTTCAGAGGGGAGCGGAACACTGTGATCCCCATCCTCCCGGCCACTTCCTGTCCCACCTCCAGGCCCGGATTTGTGGGCAGGCCACATAGGCCCGGGCCTAGGGCGTCAAAATGCTGGGGGCGGCATGCCGCCCGCTGGCGGCAACAGAACCTGTCCCCACCTGTACTGAACCCACCTGCCGCCGCATGTCAACTCGCCCTCCCAGTGTCGGCTATTGAAAAAATTCCAAAGCAGGTGAGCGGGTCGGGGTGAGCTGGCTGGCAGTGGGCGGACGAGCGGGTCGGTGGCGGGTGGATGAGCAGGTGGGGGGTGAGCCCAATCCGGACCGGGCGGGGAGGTGTGCGGCCTAGGGGTGCACATTTTAGAAATCCGGCCCTACCCACCTCCACCCACCCACTCCCCGCACCAACTCTGCCCACTCCCATCCCGACTTGCGTTGGAGCATAGCCATTGACAGATCAGGGGTGTGACAATGTGTGTGATGGGCACTTTTGAAATGGGGCCCCCAGTCTAAAAAAAAGCATTAGAACATGAAATAAATGTGGGGGGAAAACATAAAATCCAGGCAAATGCAAAATCAGGGGATGGAAAAATTGGGTTTTGACTGTAACTGTATCCTACTAAAGGAGTTGGAACATTTTTAAAAAAATATTTTTTTCTTTCTTACAACTGAACATTTGAAGTTATGACATTTCCTTGCAAAAGCGGACCTGGCAGGCAGTGTCAATGTGCAGAGTCTATAGTAAATCAATCATTGACCTGTTTACGGCACATTGCAAGTTACATTCTTGTACCCAGTAAAGAATTGTTGTTGTTTTTAGTGCTGTGTCAGTGACACCGATAGCAAGTGTACCATACTTGTTTGTTTGCTCCTGTTTATATTCAGTGCTAGTCAACAAGTGTTAAAAGGGTCATATGCTTTGTCAATTGTTGGTGCTGTCATTGTATATACAGTGTATATATATATATATATATATATAGTGAATAAAGTACCCCCTCTTGTAAATTATAAGAATATTATAAGTTACCGAGGAGTTTCATGACCATAATACCATACATATTATAATACACAAGTTTCAGTGAGTCATGTGACAGAAATGACATCAGAACTCACCGTTTATAAGGATATAGTTTACAAAATATTCATGGCTTTTGTATATTATTATATATATAAATATATATATATATATATATATATATATATATATATATATATATATATAATATATATATATATATATATATATATATATATATTATCTCATGCTATGTATGATTGAATGAGAGATCACTCTATCATTCACCAAGTCATCAACAGCTTATCAAGCTCCCATGTGCTATGGCCCTGCATATTTCAGACTCTCTTTAATATATTAAAAGACTGGTTCATCTTAAAGTTAACTTTTAGTATGTTTTAGAATGGCTAATTCTACGCAACTTTTCAACTGATTTTATTTTTTTTAATAGTTTTTTAATTAATTGCCTTCTGCCTTTTTCTGACTCTACCTTATACTTAATCCAAGCTAAAATACAGTATAATTAATCCTTACTGGTGGCAAAACAATCCTACTAGGCAGGGGCGCTCCACCAATGAGGCGAGTTGAGCAACTCGCCTTAGACGGCAGTGCCCCACTAGGATCTAGGGGAACCGGAAGTTCGGCTCTTCTAGCGCAGAGAGCGCAATTATGCTCTCTGCGCAAGTGTTCTGGTCCCCTCTGCCTGGGGGGCGGCAGCAACACCAAGCTGCCTCAGGTGGCGGAGGGGCCAGAGTCGCCCCTGCTACTAGGTATATTCAATTTTTAAATTCAGATTCACCTTTAAGCTAACTTTTGGCATATTATAGAATGGCTAATTCTAAGCAACTTTTCAATTGGTCTTCGTTTTTTTTTTTATAGTTTTTTCTAATTATTTCCCATCTTCTTCTGACTCTTTCCAGCTTTCAAATGGGGGATCAATGACCCCGTCTTAAAAACAAAGGCTCTGTAAGGCTACAAATGTATTGTTATTGTTTAACCATATTTGTAACCAGACTCTCCCCTATTCTAGTCTCTTATTTAAATCAATACATAGTTGCTATGGTAATTTGGACCCCAAGCAAACTGATTGCTGAAACTGCAGACTGGAGAGCTGCTGAATAAAATTCTAAATAATCTAAAAACCACAAATAATAAAAAATGAAAACAAATTGCAAATTGTCTCAGAATATCACTCTCTACGTCATACTAAAAGTTAACTTAAATGTGAACAACCCCTTTAAGTCTTTGCAGCCTATCTACTTGCATTTGTCAGCAGTGTCCCTGATTTGCCAGATCCTCTAGTAACCTTATCCTGAGGACTCGTTCAGTACTTTGCCACCATTGTATTCCCCCAGGATAACTGGAACTCTGCAAGACTGCACACCCAACAAATTATACCATTGAACTGCTAAAGACAAATAACAAAATGTGCCTTCCTTTTCTGAAAATATATTTCATGTTCCAATGAAATTCTAATCATTATCAAGAAATATTGTTTTCATCAATGTTAATGTTCCACTTGCCTACCCCACCCTAAATACACAGCTTTGGGGCAGTATTAGGTGTCATTCTCTGGCTCTAGTTCATCTCATGTTCAGCTCCGTTGCCTGTTAATTCAATAATAGTTATTAGCAAACAGAACAGAAAGGGAATTCAGAATGTGTGGGGTCCTCAACCATTTTATACCCATGAGCCACATTAAACAGAGAATGGGAGCAACACAAGCATGAAAAATGTTCCTGGGGGTGCCAAATAAGGGCTCTGATTGGCTATTTGTTGGCCCCTATGTGGACTGGCAGCCTACGGGAGGCTCTGTTTGGCAGTACAGTTTGTTTTTTATGCAACCAAAACTCCTAAAAGCCATAAATTAAAAAATAAGCAACTGGCTTGAGGCCACTGGAAGCAACATACTGTACAAGGGGTTGGTGAGAAACATGTTGCTCTCAAGCCACTTGTTGGGAATCACCGCTCTGCACTTTTGGGGGCACAGGAGGTACTGGAGTCAGGGGTTCCTTGGCAGAGTGCCAAAGTGGAGCCAACACAGAAGGGCACCCAAGGCAAGCCCCCTACCTTGTTATGATAAAGTGGGTGTTGTTGAGTGGCCATGATAGATCCAGGGTGTGTTCATGTATGCGAGGGGCCCAGGTAACTAGTGAGCTAATATTTGGGCCCAATGATTAACTATGGTAACACTGTACCCATTCGTTGCCTCCAGTATTAGGCTAATGTCACCCAGTGCATTGTCTCCACCAGCCATTAAAGTCCCTAACTATCCATGCAGCCATTGGGTCAGATGTATTAAGCAACTGAGGGTGCTACACATTACATTTGATGTTAATGCTCTAAATTCCAGAAAAATACACTTATGTCCTGAGGATTATGGCATAAGGGTCCTTTACCTCTGCTTTAAAAAAAACACTTAGCATTATTGCTGCTGATTGGTTAAGCATTCCTTTATTAGCACAGATATTAAAGAGGTGAGAGAACATTTAATGCAAGTGTGTGTGGGGTCATCACACCATGAAGGACACATAAAATGTCTATTTCTAACCATATTCAAATCAGGTTTATAAATAAAATAGAAGCTTGTTACAGCTTGCTCTTCTTTATTTATATTCTTTTGTTGCTGCGACTTTTCATTCTCAATTGTTTATAAAGCTTTGCATTGACCCTGTGATATCTCATTGTGCTGCGGCAATGTCCTTACTCCCATTCCCATATAAAGGCTTAGCTTTTCCCAGAAATGTCTTCTTGCCATTAAAGTCCCTTATCTGCTCCATCAATCCCAACTTCTGGCAGGCAGGGAAAGTATAGGGCAATTGCACAAGCAGTGATTCTGACACAGTGTCACTAGTGATGGGTGAATAAATTCTCCAGGCGCAAATTTGCGAAACTCCCGCGATAATTGAAACAAAATTGGACGCGCGTCGGAAAAGTTGCTCGGTGAACGGTGTCAATATTGACGCGAATTGACGTGGGTGTCAAAATTGACGCGGGCATCAAAATTCGAGTTATGAGAATTTTTTGCAGTTTCGTGAAACGTGGATAAAATGGAGTGTATGGGAGACAGCCCTTCAGTAATTTGGAGCTTTCTGAATAATAGGTTGCTGGATAACAGATCCCATAACTGTCTATAGAAATATTACTGGTTTTTGCCATTCTGCTTTTGCAAGAAATAGAGATGAATAGAGAGGAATGAAATGATTTGCCCTTTTTAACTGGCAAAATATGCAGCCATTTAGGGAATTAGAATTTCCGTAAGTAAAAAAATCTCACTGTTTAGATGCAGACCTCTGATTTTCTCTTTCAGGACTCTGATATAGGGACAATTACCAATATTCCAAATGTCAACTTGTTCCCTACAGCTCTGGAACACGATAGTATTTGTGGCATTTCCAAGGCCTTCTGGCTGTCATCTCTCCAAGCGTAAGTATGTGTGGACATTCTCACAGATATAGTTACATTTGTTTTCCAAAGCAATACAAATGAACGGTCCTATGCAGGAATTCTCTGCTTTACATTCTCCAGATTTGGAAAGTCTTTAGGATAGTTGATATTGTATTTGCCAGTGCTTGAGTGCTGTGATGCCAGTCTGATGCCAATGACTAGGGATGTAGCGAACGTCGGAAAAAATGTTCGCGAACTTCCGGAAAAAAATGCGAACGGTTCGCGAACGTCGCGAACCCCATAGACTTCAATGGGAAGGCGAATTTTAAAAGCTAGAAAAGACATTTCTGGCCAGAAAAATGATTTTAAAGTTGTTTAAAGGGTGCAACGACCTGGACAGTGGCATGCCAGAGGGGGATCAAGGGCAAAAATGTTTCTGAAAAATACATTGTTGACACAGCGCTGCGTTTTGTGCTGTAAAGGGCAGAAATCACACTACGTCACTCCATGTTTCTGGACACGGAATGTGAAAAAGCTCACACAGCTAGGTGGCCGTTGTTTGAAAATGAAGAACACACTGGGCAAACAAATTGAAACAATGCCTGCAAGGTCAACGTATACACTACAGCAGTGGATACGGAATATATTATTGCTGCTTGAAAAACGTCACTCAGGTGGTGTTTCTGGAGACGGTATTATTATTGATATTTAGACAGAATGTGAACAAGCTCACACAGCTAGGTGGCCGTTGTTTGAAGAACACACTGGGCAAATAATGCCTGCAAGTGCACTACTATTGGTGCACTACTATGAAAAACAGCACTGGACATGTTAAAGAACAGTGAGATAAGTAAAATAAATATATATATATATATTAAAAAAAAAATTACTCTGGTTGGTGCTGAACTACTAGGAGGAGCAGCACACCAGTCCCACTCCCCAACACAGCTAGACTAATAGCACTGGGCTCTTATAGTAGCAAAGTAAAAAAACAAAAAAGAAAATAAAAGCAGTCCTTACAAGGACTATTGGTTTACAGGCAGCAGTCAGCAGATGAGAGATCAGCAGCAGTGCCCACAGCAGCTACATACAGAGCACTGTAGTAGAAGGTAGATTACTAGCCAGCAAAGCTACCTAACCTAAAATGTCCCTCAAATCCCTGCAGAGTTCTGTCCCTACAATACAGAGCAGTATCAAGTAGATTACTAGCCAGCAAAGTTACTATCAACTGTCCCTCAAATCACTAACAGCTCTCTCCCTACACTAGCTCTTCCAAGCACACACAGGCAGAATGAAAAAATGCTGCAGGGCTTCAGTTTATATATGGAAGGGGAGTGGTCCAGGGGGTGTGGGGGTGGTCCAGGAGGGAGAGCTTCCTGATTGGCTGCCATGTATCTGCTGGTCTGAGGTGAGAGGTCAAAAATAAGCGCCAGCTAAGGCGAACCCAAATTGGCGAACGTCACGCGACGTTCGCGAACATTCGGCGGACGCGAACACCCGATGTTAGTCCGCGACATCCCTACCAATGACCAATAGCTGCTAAATGATTACAGAATGAGACTGCTAGTGAGTGGAGAATGCATTCCATTTTTATTAATTTACATTAAAAAAGAGCCGGTCTTGTTATTAAAATATACCTTGTGTTATTAATATGCTTAATCATGCAGGACTGGTTATATTCTGTTAGCTACTGTGTTTGGTCTATTTGTACAGATGAGATTCTTTGTATCCTATTACATGTTATCTGTATGTACCATGTGCCTTTCAATGCAGTATCCTTGATTTTACATCTGTATAATGGCCGTCATTTCCATTTTTACCGCTGTCTGCTACCTATGTATCCTATGTTTTGTAAAACACAATAAAAAATTTTGAAATAAAAAGAAAAGAGCCGGTCAACGTTTCGGTCTATATCTAAGACCTTGTTCACCTTGATAAAGGTCTTTGATTTAGACTGAAACGTTAACCGGCTCTGTTTTAATGTAAATTAATAAAAATGGAATTTTAACCTTTTTGCTAAATCCTGGTGTGCAACTTCGTTTCTACAAAGTGTACAATCAGCCATTGAAGGTAGCACCCAGGAATTGCATTCTAACGGTGTGCGTTAGGAGCTTTTTGGATTGTATATATATATATATATATATATATATATATATATATATAATACACAAAATCCATGAATTTCTTGTAAATTATATCCTTATAAACGGTGAGTTCTGATGTCATCAGTTATAAACGGTGAGTTCTGATGTCATTTCTGTCACATGACTCCCTAAAACTTGTGTATTATAATAAATAAAGTACCCCCAGTTGCAAAATATGAGAATATTAGAAGTTACCTCGGAGTTCCATGACCTGTATAAAACACTCGGCCTTCGGCCTCGTATTTTTATATGGTCATGAAACTCCTCGGTAACTTATAATATCCTTATATTTTACAAAAGGGGGTACTTTATTCACTATATATTGTTTCTTTTGTATACATATATATATATATATATACAGTATATTATATATATAAAATGGATGTGACTTATATATATATATTAGGGATGCATCGCATCCAGTATTTGGGATTCGGCCGAATCCCCGAATCCTTGGTGAAAGATTTGGCCGAATACCGAACCGAATCCTCATCCTAATTTGCATATGCAAATTAGGGACAGGAATGGAAAAAGTGGAAACAATTCTTTTGAGAAGATGTGCAATTGATTTTCATTTTTTATTATTTGTGGTTTTAGAGTCATTTAGCTTTTTATTCAGCAGCTCTCCATTTTGCAATTTCATCAATCTGGTTGCTAGGGTCCTATTATGAATAGGAGGGGGTCTGAATATAAAGATGAGTAATAAAAAGTAGCAATAACAATACATTTGTAGCTTGACATCTCTTTTGCTTTTTTAGATGGGGTCAGTGACCCCAATTTGAAAGCTGGAAAGAGCCAGAAGAAGAAGGCAAATAATTAAAAAAACTCTTAAAAATTGAAAAGTTGCTTAGAATTAGCTATTCTATAACATACCAAAAGTTAGCGTAAAGGGAAACCACCCCTTTAAATCTTCTAAAAATTAATAAAAAAATTAGTAAACCTATTAGGATTGTTTTGCCTCCAATAAGGATTAATTATATTTTATTTTGGATTAAGTAGATGGTACTGTTTTATTATTACCGGAAAAAGGAATTGAGTCTATGGCAGATGGCCTTCCTGTAATTTGTAGCTTTCTGGATAAAGGATCCCGTGTCTGTATATACAGTATATTTATATCACCAACAAGTTTGCAAAAACACTCATAGCGTACAAGAAAAAAATGTATTTATTGTTCCATTTATTGTTCCATTTAGTTACCAATGACATCATTTATATATATGTATATATATAATTCAATCCTATTTCTATATGTATGTCTCATCATTGAATTACCAGCCTTGACAGTCACAAAGCACTCCAGCTATCTCTATTCATTTTTACATACCAAGACATAAGTGGGGAGCTCAACCTTCGCTGATTCAATCTATTTTGATTGCATACGGATATTTTCCCATCCCTGTTCGTGCAGATAAAATCTACAATAAAAAAAAGAAAGTGCCGAGGAAAACAAATGACAAGATGAAAGGAATAACTGAATGGAATTTGCAAAACAACCTGCTGTTTTCAGAGTGCGACTGATCAAGAAGAGTAGGAAAACAGCAAAGGGTCAGTGTAATCATTAACTTCAGAGGCTTTGACGCCAGTATTGCTCTTGGGTAGGATCTTCTGCTTGTTTGGACAAACCATGACTAGACTAAAATGAGCAGAGGAAAACACTTTGTTTCAAAACATGTGTACCGGCTGCTTATCCTATGGGTCAGAGGCCCTAGTGATACCCACAGGCATACATTCCATGGCAGTCCTACCAGTTCTCACAGTGAAAACCATAAGGAAAAACAAATGAATGGCCCACACACAATGGCTTGGTATAATGGTGACATGTTTGGCCTCATGTCTCATGTCTTCTTCATAACTGGAATTCCTTTTACAATATCTGTGATGTCATTGGTTTTTTCAAAGTAGAAATGTTACTGTGCACGACTGTATATTATTTGCAGCATACTTCCACGGGCATTCCCTTATACCTACTGCCACCAGTGACAAGCCAAATTCTGCATTTTGCAATAATTTAGTGAAATTGCAGCAAAATTTCAAAACGTGCAGGAACAAAACCCATTGACTGAAATGCATTTTTGGTCCAAGAAAAAAACTAGACTCCACTGGATTTGAACGGGAACAGGAAAACGGAGAAAAAAAAGTTCACTGACTACAATGCAATTTTGGCACAAGAAAATAATTTACCCATTGATGCCAATGCATTTTTTGCACAAAATAGTTGCAAAACAAAAAGCCCAATGCATTTTCACCAATTTGTTTTGCAAATTTTTCAGCAAAGGACAGATTCGTTCATCACAAGCTGACACGGTACCCAAATGTTTCTTAGGCTGCCTCAACATTTTGCCATCAAAAAATACAATGCCCGATGCATTTGTGATGAAATCTGTGATGAAATCTCTCTTAGCCTGCAACAACAAAGGGAACTAGGTTGCCTAGTGTGGCTCTTTCAAATGTAATTAGGTCTGCTTATCTCACATAGCATTACCTTAAACCCAGCGTTGGACTAAGGGGCCCGAGGCCCCCCTCCAACACCTACGCCCCTGCTACAACCCACCACCCACTCACACTCCCCTCACACATGTGAGTACCTTTAGGGCAGAGACATACGCTGCGATTCAAGGAGATTAGTCGCCAGGCGACAAATCTCCTCTTCTTCAGGGCGACTAATCTCCCGAACTGCCTCCACTGCCTTCCCAGGATCCCAGGATAGCACTCGGAGCGCTTCATTTTTCGAAGTCGCCCGAAGTTGTCTCACGAGGAAACTTTGGGCGACTTTGGAAAACAAAGAGCTCCGAGTGCCATCCCGCCGGGAAGATAAGTCGCCCCGAAGAAGAGGAGATTTGTCGCCGGACGACCAATCACCCTGAATCGCAGTGTGTGTCTCTGCCCTTATTGTTTCGGTGACCGGCAGGAGAGAGAGGTTGGGGGCAGCAGACGGTGACAGATTCGGGCAGGGAGCAGGACACCCAAGAACTGGGGCTTACTGGGTTATTTCCCGTTGTTCTGCTGATCCAGTCCAACCCTGCTTAAAACCAAAAATCTCACAATTTGATACATACCCAAGGTATCATGTGTGGAAACATTGAAATTACTCCTGTGAGTACTCTGCATCCAGAACCCCTGGTTTAATTGCACAGATATAGCCTTTAGATTCAGAACCATAAACTCATACCCGCAGCCTGATATTACTTTCTAGAATATCAAGAATTTTTCCAATAAAAGTTATTTATCCCAGTACTGATTAATGGACCAACAATTTCAAGTGTATCCTCCAGATAAGGCATGCCCAGTCTAAGCACTCTATGTTTTACATCTTGCATGACTGCAGCCCCTTGTTTTTATTGGGCAGTTACAATCTGACCAAGATTGATAATTTACCATATAATTATATTAATTATAACTAAGAGCTAAAGGTGTCTTGTCTCTTGATTGATTGAAAAATGCAAGGTTTAATAGTAACATCAAAAAATGAAAGGGTTTTAAAGTAATTCAAATAGGGTTGCCACCTTCTGTCCCGTGGAATGCCGGGCAGGGGGGCGGGTCCATGACACAGCAGGGGCACTGAGGGGTGGGACAGTGACATCAGGGGCGGGGCTATTAGGTGGCAATTGGATCGCCGCGTCAATCATAGGAAATCCTGCCCAGTTTTCCTAATTTGGAAAACCAGGCAGGCAGTTTTGACCAGGAGCAGCCTTTCAAAAAACCAGGCTGTCTGGATCAAAACTGGACAGATGGCAACCCTAAATTCAAATGTAATGTACTGTTATCCTGCACTGGTATAAGCTATGTGCTTGCATTAGACAGACTACTATAATTTATATAAAAACTGCTGCTGTGTAGCCATGGGGCAGCCATTCCAGCTGATGAAGGAGAAAATGTACAGGTTACTTAACAGATAGCAGATAAGCTCTGTAATGGAATACAAATATAATGGTATTCTGCAGAGAGCATCTGTTTTCTGCTACGTAACCTGTGCTTTGAATGGCTGCCCCCATGGCTACCCAGCCGCTTCTTTATATAAACTGTAGCAGTGTTTTTGAAAGCAAACACACCAGTTTTACCAGTGCAGGGCAATAGTAAATTATATTTTAATTACGTTAAAATACTTTAATGTGTTAGTGTTACTATTTCTTCAAGAAGCTGCATCTATAGCACTGGATCTTCAGGGGAGCAGAATACATTAGGCCACAGATCTTGCTATGAATAAAATGTAGCAGGCATAAGATGGGTGCAGGTGGAACACACACAACTCTGGATACTGAGCTTCAAAGCAGGTTTCCATTCTATTTTAGGACATCAGCTGGCTCCTTCCATCAGCTGACTATAATGCCTTCCTTTATAAGTCATACTTGTGACCTAAATCCATCCTGTATTCCAAGGTCCCCACAATAATACCACGGAGCAATCCTGGGTAAGGCTTTAACCTTGGACTTCTGTTTGTACCTACACCTAGGGGCACATTTACTTAGCTCGAGTGAAGGATTAGAAGGAAAAAAACTTTGAATTTCGAAGGGTTTTTTTGGCTACTTCGACCATCGAATTGGCTACTTCGACCTTCAACTACGACTTCGACTTCAAATCGAACGATTTGAACTAAAAATCGTTCGACTATTCGACCATTCGATAGTCGAAGTACTGTCTCTTTAAAAAAAACTTCGATCACCTATTTCGCCACCTAAAACCTACTGAGCACCAATGTTAGCCTATGGGGAAGGTCCCCATAAGCTTTCTAAGCATTTTTTGATCAAAGGAAAATGGTTCGATCGATAGATTAAAATCCTTTGGATTTAATCGTTCGATCGAATGATTTTTCCATTGATCGTTCGATCAAAGTAACTGCGGTACATCCTTCGACTTCGATATTCTAAGTCGAAGGATTTAACTTCGATAGTCGGATATCGAGGGTTATTTAACCCTCGATATTTGACCCATAGTAAATGTGCCCCCTAGATTTCACTTTTTATATCCCCTGACTACTGATGCCTCATGAGTCTGTAAGTGCAGATTCTGGAATTGTGTTGTGCATCAATTTACAAAGTGTGCCCTTTAGAGAGGAATGGTCTGACTGTAGTGAATATTTATTATTAATAATAATAATAACGGTATGGGATCTGGAAACCCGTTATCCAGAAAGCTCCAAATTACGGAAAGGCCATCTCCCATAGACTCTATTTTATCCAAATTTTTATAAATGATTTTTTTTTCTCTACAATTAAAAAAAAACCAGTACATTGTACTTGATCCAAACTAAGATATAATTAATCGATATTGGAAGCAAAACCAGCCTGTTGGTTTATTTAATGCTTAAATGATTTTCTAGTAGACATAAGGTATGAAGATCTAAATTACGGGAAGATCCATTATCTGGAAAACTCCAGGTCCTGAACATTCTGGATAATACCTGTAAAATGACACAAATTACATCACTAAGCACCGATTAGAACTAATGACATCACTAATACTAATGGCTTGTGTGTTTTATATAGATAGATAGCATTTTTAAGAAATATGCTTCATTCATTTTTTATCTTTTGACAGTGCTCGGATTCAGCCATATTCCTGCTGCAAACAACTCATTCATACCATGTCCTACCATTAGAATTTCGCATCAGTGATGGACGAATTTGTCCAGTTTTGCCAAAAAATATGTGAATTTCCCATAAAATAGTGAAAAGCAAATTTTTATGCCCGCGTCAATTCTGACGCTCGCGTCAATTTTGCTGCTGGCATTGAAGTCAATAATGTTGACATGCAACGGTTTTGACGCAAGCTTCTTTTCCGCCGCGTGTCCAAAATTTTTTTTACGTCAGTTTCGCCAATTTATTCGCTGGCAGCGAACACAGAAATTCACCATGTATTTGTGCCTGGCAAATTTATTCGCCCATCACTATTCCACATTTCTCTCATGCTCAACATTTCAGCTGGTTCAAATTCTTATTATTATTATTTGTTTTGAGATTTTCCTATTGCATGTGCTCACTATGACTTGCATTGTCATTATTCAATTTAAGGGCATGTTTCTATTTATCTACATCAAAGACTGTGCTACACCATTCTTCTAGAAATCACAAAACAACATTTTATTACTTTTTAAAAGTTTTTAATATTTATTGTAAATATACCATATGAGGAACGTTGGCGAAAAATACAGTATTGTTTATATACATAGCGGCGTAGAGATTTCTATTAAACTTTGATCTCATTTACACAGATTTCTGATACGGTAATAAAATGAATTTTATATGAAGACATTTATATACAATATATTTACATACATTCAGAAAAAAAGAGAAGCAAACCGCTTGGGCAGGGGTAGGTTGGCCCGGGTGGGAGGAAGGCGACTAAATACAAGGCGGTTAGTTGTAAATCGAGGACCTTATACTTTAATGCCTGTCACTGCTGTTAAACCATTTGGGAGTGGGTTTACATGTAGTGATACAATTTCTTTTATGAAAACCACAACCATTATAGAGCTTTTGGGACAGCAGTGGTATTTTTTTTATTTATTACAGCACTGTCATAAGGAATTTAATTTTTGAGCATTTAGCTCACCCCATGAATCTTCCATGCACTAGAGATGTGATTGACATGTAATTGTGGATCACCACAATGATCCTTATGACAGTGACAATGGCCAAGCTACCCCTGCACAAGGCATATTAGTTCTCATATAAATGGCTTTCTACAGGATGGAATGCATAACTCATTTACCCCTTTGCAGCCAGAGCAACAATATATGAAAGCAGCTTATTCCCTCCCCCACCCGCGCCTCTCTGGGCACAAATTTCCCACCATCGTCTCACTCTGAATTAGGCTTGTTTTTCTTTTTTCTTAATAGCTGGATTAAGGCAGAATTAACACATTTCATTACAGATTTCACAAGAAAATCACAAACGAGAAGATAGATCGCTTGAAGAAAAAAAGGCATTTAAGGAGCAGCAGAAATATCAGGGCTCTGTTTCTGGAAGAACCAAAAAAATATATCATATGGCTCCTAAAATAAATATAAAAATATACACATTTTCTAATATGTATATACAGTATGAACACGTAGCTACTTTGATCTTCAGTATGTCACTGGCAGTGAGTTAATATAGCCCTCTCTACAGCTGGTAGAGCAAAGACTATGGTTGACTTATAGACTTGACTATATGGATGAGTAACCTCTTTAACTATAGATTTCGTGGGATTCCAAATGTCCGCATCCCTCTAGCAAATATATAGGCAAGGGTGCTTGCTGAGTTTAATGTTCTGCAACAAGTGATGATTGATTCTGCCCAACACAGAAAGTCATAGGCTAATCACCAATTTGCCAGCATCTTAGTTGCCGTAATAGTTTGTTGAATTGCCACCTCAGAAGAATATATATAAGCACAACATACATGTGACCCTAAGACGTGCCTTGGTGTACCTCAACATATACTGAAAAGGTTTTATTAGACTAAGTTGCATAGGAGTTTCCAAGACTGGAAACATTGTCCATGCATCCAGTCGGTAATACCAATTCTTTACACAGTCTAATTAATACTGATATGTATGTTTTCACAGACTTGTTTCTCCGTTGCAGATTGATCATTCAGAACAGAGATACCCAAGAGAAGGACACCTTACACTGCAACTGTCATCGGAAGCTCAAACAAAGTCATAAGGTCATAATATGGGTGTGCTTGCTTAAAATACGGAACCACAGAGGCTGAAACATTCATCTTAGTATGTTTTTCTTATGTGGCAGTGAAAGGTCAATACTAGGGAGTGGATGGTGTTGTTAGTCCAACAAAGAGAAGAGTAGAACATGCACCCCACGCATTATTTCTATTGTTGAACTTTTTTATGAAATCCTATAATTTCCTAACAATTAATGATTAAGCCCATGCTTTGTTGACCAGGATTTATGAGGAACTCTGAATATTTTTATGAAGAATGAACTCACTCAACCATAAATGGAGTTTAATGTATCCTTCTGCAGAAGGATCAGCAGAGGATCATAGGAAATGCCGACTAGAATCAACAGCCCTAAGAAGCTGGCAAACGTTTTTACATTACATGCAGCCTGGTAGGTTTTACAGTTAACAAAGTTTTCTGCGGTCTAGCAACCCATAGAAACCAACCAGCAGTTACCTTGAACTTATCATAGTTAGAATACTGCAAGTAAACATTTGATTGGTGGTTGCAGTTTAACGGTAAGATAACCTTAATTCCTGTTACCAAGTAAAAACTCTCCATTTAACAGCAGTTTGTTTTAAAGCACTGACTGTATAATAGCACCATTTAGTCATGTTTAAAGAGATGAATGTGACCGGTTTGATCAAACTTCCTTAAGAGCTGCATCTGAAGTGAGCCTTGTTCTGAAGCTGGTTGACAGATCCCAGTTCACTGAGACTAAACACTGCTGATAGTGACTGGCCCATTTCCGTTCCTTTTTGTACAACCACTCGATACATGAGAACACACAATTGTATTGATAGGAAACATTCATTTTGTTACTCATAAATCATTAAATAACAAACCACACAGAGTAATCCAAGAAGAATACTGGACACTTGACCCATCTATCCCTATATTAAAACATCATAGGGTCCCACGTTCCTTGATATGTTTTCTCTTCTGTATAGAGGCTAAACCTTTTTCAAAAATAAGATTTTCTCCACTTTTTTGTATTCAATGATGAAATACTGGTAGCTAACTGTGCAAAAGCTGTGATATGCCCATAGGGCTTGTATAGCCAAACAGACAATGCAGATATGTCAAGGGCAACCAAAAGGTGTGACTCTAGCCTCAGACTCTGCTCACTGTTATGTTTGAATAGGTCACATCCTAAGCAAGAAAATACAGCTAAATATGAAGAGCACCACTTGTAAACATCTACAGACTGTGAGTAGATGACATTTAGGGCCATAGAGTCAACCTTTTTGGCATTTAGAAGATACAAATAGATTAAGGGAGCAACACCTCTATTGCCTTCAACAACAGATTTAGTGATAATAACATAATTCAAGTGCAATAGTGATGTGCAGAATATTGTCTCCCTCTTTAAAGGAGAAGGAACTCTGAGAACAGCCCTAGGCCCATTCCAGGTCCATTCCAAGTCCAACCTGGACTGGAAAACCTTGCTTTGAGTTGGCAATCCCAGTGAGGAGGACCTAAAGTGGCATGAGATGGATATTTCCAACCCCACTATGCTGCTGTTTTGTGAGGCACTGGTCATGTGGTTCTAGAGGGGCTAAGGTTGCCCTCAGAGTTTAATTCTACTTTAAAAAAGAAAGAAAACCCTTTAAAACTCTAGGTCATCAATGAGATGATGATTCAGTAATGATATCTGTAAGATCTTCTAATACTTCTGTCTGGTCTACTAACTTAGGAAAGAGTTGAAGTAACACAGATTCACATGTAGCATTATAACTTTAAAGATAAGTCAACTTTGATTGAGTGCAGTAGTACCTAACTGTGGGGCTAGATGGGGAAGAAAACACAGGAAATTGGTGGTAAATTCTTATTTACTGTCTTGGAAAACCCCTAAAACCCCTCAGCTTTTCACACATTTCTAACCTTCTTATGAACAAAGGGGGCCTGAGCAAAGAATACCTCTGAAAACCTCATGGAGGAAATTGAATTTCCATCAAATATTCAAATCTCATATAAAATTGCAACTTGCTAAAAGATAAAGATGCCAACATCTTTGGGTGATGGGTGGGGACCTATCATCTGTTGTAAAATGCATCTTCAGCCATTGCTTGGCCCTAGATGCTGGAAGATAAAGATGACACCAACAGAAGTCTGTAACCTTGCTGCTGAAGAGCAACTTGTACATTTGTATCCCTTTAAGACCCCTGATTATTGCTTGGGTACTAAATAAACTGGTCATACCAACATACAGTACCAACCAAGGGGAAGGGTTTGTAACCGAACTCGCTCTTTGTAACTAACAGTAGCAATGCAACTCTATGATGTACATGCTGCACCGGGAGACCCATATTTATGCAGTGAATCATCCCCAACTTAATCAACCATTCATTGCTTAGAGTATTGCATTGCTATACACCAGGGTAGCAGAGCGCACATATATCTATTATCCAAATCCTGCTTTGTCCTGGAGCACACGCTTCATTCATAACCTTGTTAAATAGTAAGAGTTCAGATCACATTCACAGCTGCTGTCCAGTCAAACCAACGCTCTGTTGCACGTTTAATAAGTTATAGCAGGTGGAAAAAAAGTGCTTGGGATTCGCATGATCTATACCATGATTATTTGTTTTGAGTTGGGCCTCGGGTGAAGAGAAGGGTCAGTTTGATAACCGTGTTGAACGGCTGCTCCTGGGAAATCTGTGCACCTTGATGTGTTTGGAAAGGTGGTCACTGCGAGCAAATTTCTTTTCACAAACGGCACACTGGTATGGCTTCACCCCAGAGTGCGAGCGACGGTGTCGAGAAAGCTCATCCGATCTGGAAAACCTGTGCAAAAAAACATAAATTCTATTTAAAATTTCAAACATTATGTCATGATAAGTGTAATATCTACACTGCCAAAATAAACATATGTTATAAAGATTCCATGTATAGTCAGACTATCCCCTTTGTGACCATAGCAGTAACCAGCTCCCATTGGTAACCCTACTCTGCAAACATATCCTGCACTGCTGATGTGACATGATTAAAGCAATCCAGATAATCATTCTGACATCATCTGATGACTTGCTCCTATTTGCAGGGGCACAATTATTCAAATGAGATTGCTCTACAGTAATCAAAACAAAATCATGTCATGTTTAACAACATCTAAAAAAGGTGCATTTCATACGTTCATGTGTTCATAGTAATTATCAACTCATCGCCTTCAAATATGTCAACTGGGGAATTAATCACAGCGCCAATTGATTGATAATTAAGATGTTTTTAAGAATTGTCTCCTGATGGTGGCTGATGATTGAGTGATTGAGAATTCGTGACTACCAAATAATTTCAGACTAGCCTCATTTCACACTAGGTATCTAGGTATCACTTTACTTTCTTGGCCCACATTGGATCCCTGATCAGAATTAGCTGCCTCCTCCTAAAGAACATCGCAAAAATATGTCCCTTCTGCTGCTAAAACAATGATGGAGACCCTAATCCTCTCCAGGATAGACAACTGCAACTTATTAATAGCTGGTCTCCCAATATCTCATCTCCACCCAATTTCATCCATCCATACTTCTGCTGCCTGTACCATCATACCTGCATCTAAACCTCCTTTTACATATTTACTACTAAAGTCTTTCTCCTGGCTTTTAGAGCCTTCAGAACCCTCCTCTCTTTATATCTACTCTCATCTCCCTATACTCTCCACTTCAGGCCCTATGCTCAGCTCTCTTGACCATACCGTTAACAACTAGAGTAATGCATAAAAACCTTTCTCTCTGATCACACCAAGCCTCTGGAATCTTGAATTAGACAAGCTCCAACCCTAAAAATTCCTTCTAAACTCCTAATAAATTCTCTCCGTGCAGCAACACACCTTTGTCTATCTGTCTCATTTCAAATATATACTGAAACCCCTAGAGCTTAAGTACTAATTCTTTCTGTCTAATTTATAATAACTATACCCTTATTTGTGTTTACACCTTGTAAAGCACTGTGTACATTTGTGGTGCTATCTAAATAAATACAATACAATACAGATGTCTCAGCCTGCCTGGACAATGGTAGCTTACTTACAACTGAAAAATGAGACATGCTTGGGTTAACACAGATATCAACCTGCCTACCTAGAAAGAACTTTTCTAATTTCAGATATAAATTCATCCCACCTTCCCTTGGATTTTGGAATGGCTCTTTTGATTGCTTCTGGCCAAATCAATTATGATTCATGAGATATGACTCAGAGAAGAAATATAGGTCACAAGCCCTTCTCAAGTTGCTTCTGTGTCTAATAAATATACTTTATAGGAGTGCGTTTGCATGGATTGCACGTCATAATAAAAAGACTGGAGTCTAGGTAGTTCTGAATACTTTGCAGATAGAAAAGGTATCTTCAGAAATACTTGCACCCAGTCTGTACACCCCATTTTGCTTTTTTTTGGCTGTATTGAACAACTTTATTCTAAGCAACCTAATAGGTTTTGCATTAGCTCTTTAATATTCCATGGAATTGACAAGTAGCCTTGTATAATTATGTCAATCATGAAAATCATATTTAAGGAACGGCATACAACTAGTGCATCCCTCTAAAAACTTAAAACTTGCTCATTACTTTTGGAAATAGCTTTTGCCTGTAAATCATTCTCTAATTCAGTAGATAATACAGTGATGTCCCAATGAGCTATATCTGCTTAATAATGTATAAAAGCCAAACACAAACTCTTGGCTGACCTTTGCATCAATAGTAGCAACTGTATTAACAGACAATGAAATAAATGAATTGCGGAGCACAAGCCAAAGTCATCTGAGGCTGCTTCTCATTCAAAAACTGGCACCTAGTAATGTAATACGGCTGGGTGCTCCACTTTGGTATAAGGCAAATTACACAATGATGTTCAACCTACAACCTATAATTTGGCTAGCTCTTCTGAGAAAAAAATTCTAAGGAAGTATTTCTGCAGTTATGATCATTCAGAAACTATAGGTTTTGTGCATCAGCTGTATGATGACATTTCCCTAGTAGAGAGTTTGAGGGCCTGATATGAAAAGCATTATTTACTACTACTACTACTACTATTACTAAGACTTTCTTTCTCTGTGGTTGGGTGCAATGCATTCTTACTCAATTAAGGCTTTGGTTCAATATCTGTGTCATCTCCATGTTCCTTACATGAAAGTAACTCACCCTGCCTGCTGTGTAATTAGAGGCAATATATAAAAATAATAATATGGTGTGCGCCTACAAGTGTCATCAAACTGATAGTTGAGTGAAGCATTGCAATAAATGGGCAGCATTTGATCCAGGTCTAATAATCCAAGCCTATGATTAAGTGTCCCAGTGACACAAAACGCGTCAGACGAGAGATGATTATATAATAAAGCTTTAATTTTGAATTTACTACTTTTCCGGTCTGATCAATACGTGAGTCTGCCAGTGTGCCCGGCACCAATACTTATGTGCTTTGTATACGCAATGTCCACTTCCCTGAGCTGAGGGCCTGGGCCTGGAGCACCTGGGCCACGTCTTTACTTGGGTAGGTGATTCTACCACATTCGCTTTATGCTTGAAAATCCTTTAATCTAACAACCCATGCCAGCCAATTAGAAGGCAACATTTAATGGCCATAAAACTACAAATTTGTTGCTCTGGATTACTAGAACTGGTGCCTAGAATGTTGTGTTGGTGGATCCCAAGGCATGATTAGCCGGTATTAGAATCCTCCCCTAGAAGAAGTGAGTTAATGCCCCCTTTTAGCAACACAACTCTATGATACTAGACCTATCAGATCGTTTCTCCTTTATTCATGGAAATGACATCACATCATTCTAATCTGCAGTCTTAAACCTTGGAAGTTGTTCTAAGCAGAAATTAAGATCCTGTTACACAATTAGCTGTCCTCTTCTTGACCCCTCTTACTATGAGCAATAGATTTGATAAGCCAGTTCCTCAAATTAAAATGATCAATGGGAAACAGCTAATATTCATCAAATGCTCTGGCTTAAAGGGGTGTTTGGATTGCTTAAGGACTGCAAGTTAACTGGCTGGGCTTCAAGAAATATCTAGTAGAACAAATCTCAATGGTACTGGCCTTCACATTGTGCCTCCATCCACTGCTTCAGATGCCCCTTGTTCAGCCAATTGTACAGTTTAGGATAAACCATTCTGATTGTAAAGTTGGGTATGGGCAAGAAAAGCCTGAAAACATACTAGAAGTGTACAATTGCTGGGTTACCACCTTCCCATTAGAGTATATTAAAGTAACAGTAACACCAAAAAAATGAAAATATTTTCAAAGGAATGACAATATAATTTACTGCTGCCCTCCTAGTAAAACGAGTGTGTTTGCTATAGAAACACTACAGTTTATATTAACAAGCTGCTCTGTAGCCATGGAGACAGCCATTAAAGCACAGGATACTCAGTAGATAACAGATCATTTCTGAAGAATCCCATTGTATACTACAGAGTTTATCTGTTATCTGTTGTGTATCCTGAGCCTTTTCTCCTTTTTCAGCTTTGAATGGCTGCCCCCATGGCTACAAATCAGCTTGTTTATATAAACTAAAATAGTCTTTCTGAAGCAAAAACACTAGTTGCACCAGTGCAGGGCAACAATACATTATATTTCCCCTTTTATATGTTGGTGTTACAGACATATCCAGCTTTTGCCTACAACCCCACCACCTGCTAATGTTGTTATCAGAGTTGTGTTTAGAGGGTAGAAAGAGTGGGAAAGGGCTAACAATATGATATGAAACATAGCAATAATAATGTTAATATCAGCGTTACCCAACCTGCAATGCTACAAGTGAGACATTCCCAGTATATAAGATGGGCCACATCTTATTGGCATGTGTTATTTAGTCATAAGTATTATGTGTGTAGATTGTGTCATTCTCTATTGATGGGAATAGTCATTAGATGGGCAGATCCTTTTCCCTACAATGAGACCACAGCAACAATGTCAACAAACAGATCAAACACTTTCCAGCTGAAAGGTCTTGTGCTGTTTACGAATCTGTTCAGTGAAAGGGAACACTCCGTTTTAAAAACAGCCTGGGGCTCCCAATGATTTTCATCAGAGACAACCTATATTCCAACCAAAGCTATTTTGGGCTTTGAACATACATAAGAACTCAACTGATGGTGGTTTAATTGCCTACGCAATGGATTAGGGACAAAACAAGGTAGAGATAACCCTCAGCACCCTCCTTAGTGCTAATATAGACTTCCTGGTATTCATCTAGTGAAGGTGGACATACACATCATACTGTGTCCAACTGATTGTCTCTTGGGCTCAATGGACAAATAGCACATCATGGCAAACGTTCTATATTTAAAGGGGTGGTTCACCTTTTCATTAACTTTTAGTATCTTATAGAGTGGCCAATTTTAAGCAACTTTTCAATTTGCCTTCTGCTCTTTCCAGCTTTCAAATGTAGTTCTAAATCAATGTGGAATGTAACTAGACCTTGTGAGCCTGAATTTTAGTGGCACATCCTGAGATTTTTGGGTTACCCCCTCTGAGACTCCAAATCGGGTTTGCCCCATTTTTCTGGGAAGAAGTGCTGTAATATGGGAATTTTATAAAGTCATGATGTCCTCTGTCATGCTCTGTGACTGGGATATAAGGTTTTATGGAAAAGGGGTTCTTTCCATAATGTGAAGAACCATGCCTAAAGATTACTAAAACATTGTTTTGCCACCAACGTGGATGCACGCTAGCTCCATCAACAAGTACAAGGTAAAGTCTTGTTATTATAGATAAAGAACATCATTAGGACATTTTAGGTATTTTGGAACATTATTAATAATGTTTTTTTGGATAACAGATCCCCTAACTCAACAAACAGGTTGGGGGGCACATTTTGGAAAGATAGTATCCCTTTAAAAAATTCCTTTCTCATCCTACAGTGGCATTCTTTCTTTGAAACTTGACCCATGGCCATGACCGTAGAGAACTACTGAAGTCAGTATGGCCTCACCAGATAATGAACCTGCGCTTGCCAATGACCTTGCAGATAGATTAGCAAATGAGTCAGGAGATACAGTGGAAATAGCAACGGGGAATGTGCTGTTTCCCAGTATGTAGTTACAGTAGAAGGCCCGCATGTATATTACAGTCACATATCACAAGGCTGCTATTTCTGGGAAGCCTGAACTCCGGTAACATTCATACTGAATGGCAAATCTTCCTAGATCCGCTGTGGATAGCTGCAATAAATCATATTTCCAATGAAGCACAGCCATGACTGTTATCTAGTTTTGCAGAATGTTCATATCTGGATACATTTTCTTTTATTCGCTACATTGTATGTGACTGTATGGCACCACAATGGCCCCAGTGTTTGCATACATATGGACAGATTTGCTAATCCCAAGCACAGGCACAAGCAAAACTACGAAAGACATATTATATTTTATAATAATCATTACATATCTCCAATACATACATTATTTTCAGTGCCAGGGACGACCCTCCACTTCTCTAACATTGCCTTGCCAGCAATGGGTTAAAAGCAGCACAGAACAAGCTTTCCTTATTCACATGGTCACATGTTAAAACAGGTTGCAAGGGTGCATGCAGGTGCAAGCCTGATCTGCCTGTATTGCTACAATAACTATCTGGGTTTACTAGAGGTTACAAACTACAGGTGTATTCACTTCTTAAACACACCCAGAGTTAAAACATGATAACTCTATAAGGTCCACAATTCCGCTTCATGGCTGAACAAAACCATATCTTGCTTTTCAGATGAATACATTCTTTCTTAAAGGGGAACTGTCATTGTGATAAAAATATAGAGTATTTCTGTTCTATTCTCAGTGGCGTAACTTGGCCCCCCAGCAAATTCAATCTAGGGCCCCAAAACTTTGCTAAGTTGACTTACTCTACTAAGATATATTAAGATATATTAAAATTGCTCATTAATTAGGGCCCCCTACACTCCTGGGCCTCCCCTGCAAACGCAGGGTCTGCTGGCTATAAATGAAGCGCTATAGAATTACATACTTTTCGCTAATACAACATGCAAAATTCCAGCATGAGTGATCCAGAATGGCCAACCGCTAGTGATGGGTGAATAAATTCATCAGGCATGGATTCACGGCGAATTTCCATATTCCGCTGCCTACGAATATATTTGCGAAACTGTTTCGACAATTCACTGCGTCAAAATTATTCAGATGCCCATTGACTTTAATGCATTTGGTCAAAACAGTCGCGCGTATAAAAATTGTCGCTGGAGTCAAAATTGCAGCGCATCCAAATTATTTTGACGCCCACTGTGTTTCGCAAATTTTTGCTCCGCCAAACAGCATGACGGAGTTGGCTGCAGCAGATAAAATGTTGAGGTTGAGGAGAACATTAAATAACCATTTAATATCTAAAAAAATTTAGATATGAACTTAAAAATGAACTTATTGTAAAACAGGTTTATTATGCATCCACAAGAATCTGGGTGGATTCTTACAGATGTGACAGGTCTCATTTAAAGGGCAACAAATGCTGTTCTATGTAGAGCTGACCTTGATTGCACTCAAGGAAGAAAGCTTTGGTCACCTTTATAAAAACTACTCAGCACTCAGCGCCGGATTTCATTTCTGGGCGCCCCTAGGCCGCACGGTCTGACCAGGCGGCCGCGCGGTCCTAGTGCCCGCCTTCCCAGCGCGCCGGCAAAAAAACGCCGGCACAGCTGGTGTAGTTGAACGGTGGCTTGGCGGCATGCCGCCCCTAATTTTTTGCCGCCCTAGGCCCGGGCCTATGCGGCATTGCCACAAATCCGGGCCTGTCAGCACTTGGCTCTCACTGTTCTAGATCAATTAGAATCCTGTAAACAATTATTAGATGTGTTTCTGTGGGTTACTATCTTGGGTCAATGTGGCTTCATTACTATACCTTACCCTTATCTCTTGTGACCATAAAAATACATTGGGAAAAAAAACCTTTACATTTTCTTCTGACAATTATTCAGAAGACCAAATACAGCACCATTTATGTATTATTATATATAAACTGACCTCCACCCGCATCCAGGCCATGTGCAAGCAAAAGGCTTCTCTCCCGTGTGTCTGCGCAGGTGGGCTTTGAGATGGCTACTTTTGGTGTACATCTTGGTACATCCTGGGAAAGTACATTTGTGCATTTTAATAAGTTCCGTAGCTGGATTTTTTTGAAACTTCTGACCTATCACTACTCCAGATTGTCCCTGAATGCCACCCCCTGGGCCGATAGGTTTAGCAGCAATAGGCACAGGGGCTATGCGGACAAACTTGGATGACTGGACTAGCTGCGGGACCAGAGCAAAGGTCTGGCCTTGAATATTGACCAGAAGTTGCGCAACTTTAATGTTTTCCGGAAACTGAGAAGACTGGGTTGTGTTGGACTCTTGCTTGATCTCAAGGGGTTGGATCTGAAGAATGACAGGGATTCCACCATCAACAGATAGGGTACCAGAGCATATTGAGTTTTCCTCTTCTGCCGCTAAACTGATTGTCTCTCCATTTCTATCCTCCTTCATGTTGCTGTTAATTACATGGGGCTCTTTAAATTGATCAGAAAACAACTGGCCACAGGTCCTCAGTTCCTTGGCGTCATGTCGATCTTCATCTTTAAAGTCGGTTTTCATATTCTCCTCTAAGAACTCCTCAATCTCATCCAGAGTGGGATGAAAAAATGTTGCTTCCTCCTTGTCCATGCCAAACTCCGGAACCTTAAGGAATTCCTCTTTAACCACTGGCTGCTGTCTTCTCTTGTCCCACCATGATAAAGAAGCATTGCCCAGTGAAGTTTGGGATAGAAGGTAGTCTAGGATGTTGTCCTGACTCTCTGCACTACATGCGCTACCATAGCTGGAGCTGAGTACTTGTGAGTCGGGACTAGAGCATGAGCGGAAACTCGAAGAATCACTATCATCCTCCGATGTAGGAGAGGGCAACATCTGATATATCCTTCTACCCATCAGCATTTCAGAAAGTCCAATGGTAGCTGGAGCAATTGTGAAACATTCATCTGTAGAAAGCAAGTGATCCACCATTCCTGGAAGAGCTTATGCGTGGGACCCACAAGCATACGTAGGATTTTCCCAAAGGAAGGGAACCTAAAATTGAATGAAAGAAAGAGTCAGGTGGTGTTCTATCAACTAAATGTAATTATTAAATTATAATAATGAATTTACCAATGTGCTTACCTACTCAAAGGAATACAAACAATATTACGTCAACCACAAAACATTAATCAAAACAGTTCTATAATGAGATCCTACGAGGAGAGTTTTAGTGTAAGACAAATTAAGAGCATGCATCTCATTCAGATGCACATCCACATGGACTATCTCATTGGACAGATGGGAGCCACTTCATTGGCTTAAACAAAGAGCCCTCCCATCTGATTGGCTGTGCCTATTTCACAACCTTTTATATCTACAACTAGTTTATCTTTACAGATCTATGGGGTGTACAGCTAGAAGAGGTGCCAGATACCTCTTGCCTAAGGACATTGCTGTAGAACCCAATGAAACTGCAGCAATGCAAACCTGGCCATTGTAATTCAGCAAAATTGAGATGGAAACAAATTCCCAATGGAAATTAATGGATAACAGGGTGGCAGCCTACAGCAGAGATATCATTCATGGTTTTCCCCTCTCCATCCCCAGCCATGGGAGCACTTACTGTACACCCTTATTTGGCCCATAGGCAGTAAATCAAATGCTGCATTTGTTGTTAATGGCATGTTTTAACGCAAGTCCATTATAAGATTGTTAAGACTGGCTATCAGCATGGCTCCAGTGGGGAAATGGATAAATGGCCCTTTCTCATGAACAGCAAGTGCATTATAAGGGTAACAGTCCCCCCCCCCAGGCAGAGAAAACTCCAGTCATGCTGCCTCCAGCACAGGTCTGTCTTACTCTACACTACAGCTCTGTCCGACGCACTTCATGCTGAATAGTCAATAGCGGATTATGTACGATGTCTGAAATACGACATTACTGGCCCCTCAGACAGCAGAAGGATTATGCATTCCTTATTCGACAAGGACTATTGGGTCTTTCAACTTTATCTCCCAGCATTCTCAGCCAGCTAATGGCTTCAAGTGATATTACTTTAATGAGGCACACATTAGCACTAGGAACTGCTTTGGGAGTATTGTGTCACATACAGATGAATTTGATTTAGACCCTTTATATGCAGAGATGCTATTAGGCTTAGCGGACAAGATGTGATGGCTACGATTAGCCACATGCATCATCATCATCATCATTTATTTATATAGTGCCAGCACGTTATGCAGCTCTTTACTTTCATTTATGATGAGCAGGGGTCAAGAGCTTACAATTTAAAGGGTTGGGGTAGATTTTAAAAATATGGAATATGAAAACAACTGGTGATTTATGATAAGTTCCGAGCAGTGAGTCCCTACAAGCACAAAAGGTTTCTGCATTGCATGCACATGGGCACTAGGTTTTCAGTAACAATAATCCTCTGTTTTTAACATTAGTAATACAATGGAACACATCAGTTGGCACTGGGGTACCACAGCAACCAATCAGAATTCTGCTTTCATTAGTCTTACTGAAGATGACTGCTCATTGGATCATTATCCCCTTCACTGCCCTGACAACTCTGGACAAGCCACTTAAAGGGGCGGTTCACCTTAAAGTTAACATTTAGTATGTTATAGAATGGCCAATTCTAAGTAACTTTTCAATTGATCTTTATTATTTATCTTTTATAGATTTGCCTTCTTTTGGCTCGTTCCAACTTTTTAAATGGGGGTCAGTGACCCTATCTGAAAAACCACTCTGTAAGCCTACCAATTTATTGTTATTGCTACTCATCTGGGAAAATACGCTGACAAGGAAACTTCAGTGAAAGTTTAACTGTAATCTTTTCCGAGCTCAGCGTTCTAGTGAATTTCTATGGCCTCTGAGCCATTCACTCAATCAACATGGACCACTACTATCAAGGTAAGTGCCATTCTGCCCATTCCTGTTACTGACCCCTATAAGATATTCTATTCCTGCTCTGAACCCATTGGAATTTCATGAGTTCAACATGCAGCATATGATCCCAATGGTTAACAAAAAGATCACATGTTTTGTGTTGTGTGTGTGTCAAGCTTGTGTTTAACTAAACTGGAAAGATTGTTAAAAGCTTATCAGTGTCTTTGAATGGTTACTCATTACTCAGAGCGTTAACTGGGCATGTGATGATTTAAAGCTCTAGGCACCGGCAAGGGTTAATACCAGCTTTTTCTTTTTAGAGGGGCCGAATATTTAGGAGTATGGTGAATGATTCCAACAGAGATATATATTGGGCCTCCATAATATGACTAAGCTTAATGAACTGGTAGTGTTCTCCTTTAAGACTGCAGGTGGATACGCTCATATTTTCCATTTACATATTGAGCTTGCACAATATTTGTGAATGGTATAATACTTATTTTTAATTAGTCCCCCGTGTCTCTTGCTAAAGGCAAACATGGAACAACTCCTTGTTTTTCCTACATAGCTGTAAAAGTTCCGTTCTCTGGAAAAATGTCCTAGAGAATTTACAAACTAACAACTGCCCACTAACACCCCTTCTGGCCAGCAAGCAGAATGCAAGTTTCATGATACCGTATACTTCGCTATAGTGATCTGCAACTATCCTGTACCCTTCCTAATACAAGTTTTTATTCAATACAACTGCCAGCATCAGTCAAATAGCAAAGAAACTCTTAGGGGTGGCTGGAGTTGTAGTTAGATGTAGCCATAGCCCATAACAAAAACTGCATGGCTGCATGCAATCCAGTGCAGTCACTGTCTGCAGCCTGAATTCACAATAACACCTGTTTAAAGGTGTGAACTGGGAGTTTGATGTTTATCACCAGTACAAATGTACAAGTGTTAGCAATGATTCCACTGTGCAGAATGGGACCAACAGATACATGGAATAACCATCCCCGATGCTGTGTTTTTTCCCATTTCTGGATGTAATTAAAATACTTCTTTATAGAACAACTAACGAGAGACAGAAGATTCTTTCATCTTAAATTCCTCAGTTCTTACTAACAGAACCACAGCCTCAGCTGCCACATGAGAGCAACGCCAACTGTGTGCGGATTTGTTTAAAGGGGATGAAAACCCAAAAAATGACCATGATTTCTAAATGGCGACTTTCCAATATACATTCATTATAAATGTTCAATGGTGGTCAAGTTATTTGACCTTCCCGTTCTCTTCCTATTGAAACCTTGTAGCAGAACTGACTCCTGACACATTGTACCACTGAAAGTGGTTTATCCCTTCCCGTTCTCTTCCTATTGAAACAGTGTAGAAGAACTGACTCCTGACACATTGTACCACTGACAGTAGTATTGGTTTATCCCTTCCTGTTCTCTTCCTATTGAAACAGTGTAGCAGAACTGACTCCGGACACATTATACCACTGAAAGTGGTTTATCCCTTCCTGTTCTCTTCCTATTGAAAAAGTGTAGCAAAACTGACTTCGGACACATTGTACCACTGAAAGTGATTTATCCCTTCCTGTTCTCTTCCTATAGAAACAGTGTAGAAGAACTGACTCCTGACACATTGTACCACTAACAGTGGTTTATCCCTTCCCGTTCTCTTCCTATTGAAACAGTGTAGAAGAACTGACTCCTGACACATTTTACCACTGAAAGTGGTTAATCCCTTCATGATTTCTGCTTCTAACTATTAAAACAATGTAGCAGACATCAATGAAAACATACATTAAAGGGTTAAACATGTTGATCCAGATGCCCTCATGCTCCCTGAATTCCACTGGTGAATCTACACGTGTTCTGCTTATTTATTATGATATGATCTGGACATCTGGTGTTTTTGATGTTCTTTTGTAAAAGTGACATTTTAGCCTTTTTCTCTGCAAGACACAAAAGCCTGAAAAACGGCCCCGGGGCCCTAAGCAGTGCTACACAAATAATAATGTTTACTTATGGGAACACATATGGCAACACACATTGGCCCAGTATAAATAAGCATGTTATATAACACTCATATATACACATGGGGAGGGGGCAGGAAGAAATTGCTGTAAGTTCTTTGTCACACAAGATGTTATTTCCAAATAACCCTTTTCTCTAACCCTCCAGATGTTGAAATCGCACCCATGCAGTTATCCATAATGACTGATCAGACTTTGCTTTTATTTTGGCTGAAAACAAATAACACACAATAGCTGACTGGCTGATATGGATAATTGCACTGTTGCAATTAACACCTCTATTAGGGAATCATATTGTAATACAGGTAATTACACTGGTGCAATTAACATCTATGTTAGCACAGCAGCCCTGTAAAATGAATTTGGAGCTTAAAGCGGAACCCAGTTCTGCTCCTAAAATTTCCATTTTCATGGAATACCCTATATGTAGCCTACCTATTGTTTTTTTATAGCAGAAATAGGGCGGGTGCTGATCAAAGGGAGGAGGTATATTCTTTCACTCCTATGCAAACTTTCCCCATTGAAGTTTGATCCCTGGCAGTATAACAAGCCCATGTCTCGTATGTCAGTGACTTGTTTCACCAACTAGCCGACATGCATAGACTTGCTTAACTGAATAGATCTGAGTGTGAGCTCTGCAGGGCAGCAACTTTTGCCTGTTACCTTTACCCCGCACCCCTCCCGAACGCAGCCCTCAAACAGAACAGGTCTAATCAGCCTCACTATAACAATAATCTGGCGTAACAATATCTCTCGGGCCTTATGATGCCAGGAATGGCTTCTCAATTCATTGTGAGCCAAATCTCTTCGGTGCGAAAGTGTGTGAATCTGTTTCTTAAAGCGACAGTAGTTCCAAGGGTTAATGCAGCTCAGCCTTGATGCTGTTTGTGAATGGCTTATTGTAAAGCCTGTTATTGAGCCCTTGTGTTAAAACTCCACTCCCCTTTCCATGGCCCCAGCATTGAACATGACCGCTAGTAACCCCCCTCCCTTTCTCCCTCCTCTCTCTCCATGCCTGGCTCCTACTGTCAACATTCTCACCATAACAGCGCAGGAGAATCACATGCAGAAATAGCTGCGCTCCCAACCCTCTCTCCCCAAAGCAGAGTGCACAGCAGCCCCAGCCAAACCAACGTACCCGCATCTCTGCTAAAATATATATATCTATATACAGCCAGATCATATACACAGCCATTAGCAGACAGCTCAGGGTGGAACAGTAATTCCAGTGCTGTAAATAAAATAATCCAAACACATAGCACAAACACAAAGAGCTACGATAGCTCTCTTAGATTGTAAGCTCTTGGGATCAGCACCCTGCATATGCTTTCGTTTGCTGCACTGCTTAAGGTTGCTACACTTTACTACACATAGTAGTAGTAAATTAAATAATTCAAACACATAAACAGCTACGATAGCTCTCCTAGATTGTAAACTCTTGGGATCAGCACCCTGCATATGCTTTAGTTTGCTGCACTGCTTAAGGTTGCTACACTTTACTACACATATGGGCACCTTGCAACCATCTAGATCTCATGGAACCACAATCCACCCCCCCCCCCCAACTTCCAGCCTTTGGGCTGGCAGTTTACACATCAAATAAAATTGCAAAAATGCAAATGACAATAAAAGTTTTAAAATCAATTTCTAGCACAACCCAATGTACAGCTCAACTGCAACTCCCAGAATCCCCAACAAGCTGTAGATGTAGCTGGTTAGTAGTAGCTGTGGGTTGCCCATCTCTGAGCTGGAGTAAAAGAGATACAGAGCTAAGAGGAATCCGATGCACAGGGAGGGGGATCATATGCGGAGAGGAGATATATAGATGACAGGTATATATATTAGCTATAAATATATACATAAACACCAATGAGATAGACGGTATATGAGCGAAGTAGAATAAAGGGAAAATAGGTCGCATTACATAGGGTGCCAGAGGGAGGGATCTATAACATTCCTCTCTCCATTCTGTAAAATCTATAGTTAAGAGCCCGCAGCTCACAGCAGAACCCTGCAGCAGGAAGACGCATGCTACAGTCGCAGTAGCAGTCACAACCTCAGTCTCAGGCCAGGAGATATTATACATGACACTGTGTCATACAGTACAAGCCCTGCAGTAAAAAAAAAACAAGATTCGATGTAATAATGGTCAGTCACTTAATTAAGAGTACAGGACAGGTTGCTACGGGTAACTAGACCATAGCCAGCTCTGCACTATTTATTGCGTTACCAGCAATAAATGCCCTTAAAGAATAGCGTGTAACATGTAAACAACATGGATGACAGGTCACCATATGGCAAGGGGAGCGCTGGCTGTACAACGCTGTAGTCTAGGCAGGCGCCGCAAAGGAGGGACGATTGTACGTACCAGTGCAGGTGCGCAGCGGCGGAGCCCAGGGAATCGCTGGCAAAGTGTTAGTAGTTGTCCCCTTGGTGCCCTTGGGCTATGGGAGCGCTGTCAGCGGCGAGTCTGAGAGTCGTGTGTGTGCCCGCAGCTCAGCAGTACTACTAACCATCATCACATGACTCGTGTGTGGAACAGGGGAAGGCTGGAGGGAGGCTCGACCACTTCTCGCCCGCTCATTGGCTCTGCTGAGGAAGGAGGCGTGGCGGGCATTTTTTTTTGTCGTCAATGGGAGTATCCCAGGCTCTCCCTGCCAACAAAATCTACGGGAATGTTTCCTAAATCCGTAACGATGGCTTTAACCCTCCGCCGTATGGGCATGATGAGGGACCTTAAAGGGGTGGTTCACCTTCAAGTTAACTTTTAGTAAGTTGTAGAATGGCTAATTCTAAGCAACTTTTCAATTGGTCTTCATTATTTATTTGTTATAGTTTTTAAACAGCATGCCTTCTTCTTCTGACCAGTGGTTTAAAGAGATACTGACATCAGAAAATGAACTTTTTTTATTATCTATTATGACATTGCCTTTGAATGCTATTTATAATTTTGCCAAAAAAGTATTTGCCTGATGCTTTTACGTTACCTTTTTTTACTAACCTGTTCCTCTATGAGCAGGCTCGGACTGGGGGGCCCGGGGCCCAATGGGACTGCTGTCCAGGGCCCTCCTCTGCCCCCCCCGTCACCCTGCTCTGTTACATGAAGGCGCCTGCAAAAACTGTGCTGCTATTTGCCGAAAAAAAATTGGGAGAGGTGGTCTGGCCCGGTGGGGGCCCACTAGGGTCAGGGCCCACCGGGTTTTTTCCCTGTGTCCCGCCGTGCCAGTCCAAGGCTGCCATATTTGTGCAACAGGAGTCGTTTGGCATTAGAAATTCTTACAGGTTAAGAAGGGACAGTCAGGTTGGCAAAACAGTCAGGTTTAGGAACTTCAAGTAACAATTGTTTACAAAAGCAGAACTATCAGCGAAAAACGATCAACATGACCTATAGGTAACTTTTAATGTAAATTAATATTTTTAAAAGAAGATTTTTAGTATCAGTATCACTTTAACTACGTGTTACTGGGCCCACAGCAAATTAATCATGTAGCAGTTGGGTGTCAGATGAATGATCCAATATATCTTACAGGGAGGCTCCTTTTGCCTAGAAGATGTATTAGAGCTCACGCTATTAAAATCACCAGACATAATGTCTATTTACATGCAGGATTTGTGCAAAAGGCAGTTATTTTGTTAGATTTTGTTTGTACTGGAATCAGTTATTTGAGTGAGCTCTAATTCATCTGCTAGGAAAGGGACCCCGCCCCTATAAGATATATTAGATCTAACTGTCAATGAATATCTGACACCCAACTGCTGCATGAAGAGAGAATGAAGAGAAACAGATGCTGAGAGAGGGATAGTGAAGATAACATGATTATTTCAGAAACAACGCAGAATTGTTTATCGGTTGTATTTAGAAAGTTTCTTACTTCAGTATGAGGAAGCTTATATTACATTTTTATTTTCACGATAGTTCCCCTTTAATCTGTGGTACCAGGATCCATTGCCTGTATATACTGTATAATATATGTTATATTTCGGCAGGTATACCATCAGTAATAATCGGGGCCCTATAATATTTAGTTGCCATGTCCTTCCACCCAGGGCATCCCAAAATCCAAACTATATGGCATTACCTACTAATTAAAGGAGCAGTAACACCAAAAAATGAAAGTGTTTTAAAGCAATGAAATTATCATGAACTGTCACCCTGCACTGGTAAAACTGATGTGTTTGCTTCAGAAACACTACTGAAGTTCATATAAACAAGCTGCTGTGTAGCAATGGCTGAAATTGAAAAAAGTCTATATGGCACAGGTTAAATAGTGGATAACAGATGACACCATTATGTTCTACAGAGCTTATCTGCAAACTGCTGTGTAACCTGAGCCTTTTCTCAGTTGAATGGCTGCCCCATTGCAGCTTATTTATATAAACAATAGTAGTGTTTCTGAAGCAAACACGGCAGTTTTACCAGTGCAGCGCAACACTGCATTATATTTTTATTACTTTAAAACACTTTTATTTTTTGATGTTACTGTTCCATTAACTATAAATCATTTTTTATGTGTTTGGTTTTAAGCGAGATGAAGTGGCATCTCTAATATCTCTTCACCAATCTACAGCTGATGTTCACATCAATGCCTTCACTACTTGATGCTGCTTCCTAGGTAGATTACCTGTTGCATGTCTTTGGGTCACGCTTATCCATATAAACATTTCCAGCTTACATAATGTATGTTTAGTCATTTTCAGCCACACTTTACTGAGCATCATTGCCAAGTTGGTGGTTATATCTTGGCTTTTAGTGCATCATCATCTGCGAAGGTCCATCTGTGATGCAAGTGCGGTCTTTTCATGGGAAGCCCTGACTGTCTTCACAATGCAAATATGGTAAAATGTATCCTTGCCATACCCCAGTGTTGAGTCCTGCAGCGGGTTGGGTACCCACGGGTACCCGCGGGTTACCCGCAAAAAAAGCAGGCATCCAGCGGAATGAGGGGAGGATTTTCGGGTATAGCCGCGGACTGAGGGTCGCAGGTCTGCGGGTTGCGGGTCAGGTTGTGGGTCTCATCTAAATTTCTTATCTTATGTAATATTGTCTCTATTTTACAAAAACTTGTTTCTTTCCCCACCCACTTTTGATGATGTCACTTCCGGTTTGCAGCACCATCACTTCCTGTTTGATGGTGGTCGACGGGTTGCAGGTCGGGTTGCAGAAAAGGCAGTTGCGGGTCCAGTAGCGGAGGTAAATATGCAGGTTAGGGTCGGGTCCGGGTCTTAGAAATTGGTTCAGTGCAGGACTCTACCCCAGTGTTCATATTGAAAAGGTCAACTGTGTTAAGACTGACATTATTACCTTTACTGTACAGCAAATCTACATTCTTTCACCCATTCTGCATCTTCTGGCTGTAGGCTGCATCATGCGGATATTAGGGTATCCCATGGGGTGACCATTGCCAAGCTTGTATCCCAGATCCAGAATGTGCAGATGATATCACAGCTAACAGAAATGTAAACCTACAAGACAAACCAAACTACATGGACAAAATGGGCAGTAAAGTAATGCAATTAGCAATGCAAGAATAGTTGTCAAGGCTCAACTCATTAATTATGTACACCACTTGACCTATCTAGGCAGCATACTGTCAGCCAGGGTATTGCTTCACGTGTTCATTTTTAGCAGTGTTCTAACAATGGCATCCAAACACAGAAGGTGACAACATGATGATGACCTGAACCAACACCACTATTATTTTGCCCAAGAGCAGAAAATCAGTGTGCTCCACCAGTGATGTCTAAGAACATCTCTGTCTCTGGGTTGCCAACAACAAGATCATAAAATAAGTTTCATGTTCAGTCTCCAGGATGTTGTGATAGAACACAGGAGACACCTGTAATGGATAGCACCTGAGGGAAACAGAACAAAAGGTAGGTCACCTTGCCCTTGGTGCATGACATTTTTGTGAGACTTGAAAAACATTGGTATTACAAGGGAAGAAGCAGAAACTGTTGCAGCTCATGGAATCCATGGTGAACATTTAGCAGCCAAAGTCCCTTGTGGCAACTACGTCTAAGTATCACCTGGAGACTTGGTAACAACTTCAACAATAGGCACCAATAGGCATGTAAGTGCCCTAGGGGCTTGTCTATCAGCATTTTTAATCCCCCCCCCCCCAATTTGGTCTAAACACTGTCCTCATACAACATGCACAAGGTATTGCAATCATTTATGGCAGAATGGTATCTACCATGCACAGGGACAGAATGTTATCTGGCTGTAAGTGTAGCACTAGCTAAAACACAGAAAATCTTCTGAAGCAGTGCCTATCTCTGTAGGCCACAGTTACCATCTATGCTGCAACAACATGCAAATAACATTCCATCCTCAGTGGTTTTAATATTCACTGTGTCATGTCAGGTGAGTGACATGTGACAGCAGTACAATACAATGTGCAGGGGGGAAACTTGTTAATGAGTCCTCCTAGAGAAGGTATGTTCTTCTGGCACAATCTTCTTCTCTCTAGGTTCCTAACAAGAACTATCTAGATCCTTCAACAAAATCTTTTTGAGGGACCCCACCTGATCCCATAAACCTTTGAGAAAATTATGCATTGTTCATAACAATCATCAAACCACAAGTCAAAAATGACATCAACCACCACCACAGGTAGCTATTAAATAATTGGTTGTCTTGAGCTCTAAGAGCTGTAGATAGTAAGCTTTGGGGAATAAGAGGCATATTAGGGGGTGAGATGTAGACAGCAGTGCCAGATGATGACAGTAGGACAAGATGGCAAAAAACAACACTTTATACACTGTCCATCCTGTAGGCCTTGATTTGTTGAACCACAACTGCACTTGTAGTCCAACAACTGATTAAGAGATTGTCCAGTCCTTCTTAAACTAGATAATGGAGCCCCCAAAGGCTGTTTTCCTTGGTTCCCTTCCTACTACAGATAGCCCTGTCTGGCATCCTTGACTTATTATATATTTTAAAAAGTCAAAGGACTTTGGCAACCTGCTAATAAAGCATTTTTGTGTTTCTTACACCATACCACCTTTTTTCATCAGGCAGACTTATTTGCCAGCTCCAGTGTTGGGCAAGAGATTGCAAAACCCACTATGGTTTCTGCAAATAAGGATGAGTCTGGTTTTTATTTACACAAAAGTAAATGAATAATGACAGTATTGCATGCGCAGGCAAATATTATCTATAGTGCAGATGTATGTACAGTATAGAGGAGGTGCAGTGAAGAATAGAAGGTATAAGACTACCATATAAATAATAGAACAGTATATACTTACAGCAGAAGGAGAATGTGCAAAGGTCAACCAGATATATTATATAATACAAAAGGGTATAAGGGTATATACCATAAGCATATCCTCAAGCCAGTGGCATCTAGGGAATATAATGTATTGTACTTGGTCCAATGATTTTAGCGGAAACATTGCCTCCAGCACCTCTAGGGCCCCTTGGGAAAAAACTAACCTGATAAATATACAAAATATATATTATTACATTGACTAGATTTCACAGTCCCACTGCTTAGAAGAGCAATTGCTCTCCACCCCTTAGAAATATCACTTCTCTATATCAGATACTTCTGACTCAAACAATCGCTAGGCACCATGCTACATATTTTCTGTGTCTCCCCCACACGAGCTGAATGGATACAAGAAATGGTAGAGATTCACAAATTTAAGGAGACCCATGCTGACTCACATAAAGATATACTAAAACATTGGGCCACCTGGCGCCTCTGGATACAATATCTGGATTCCACTGCTTCAAAAAGCGATGGGAGTACTCTTGCCAAACCAAGTCAGTGATTGAACCTACATTCCTCTGCCTTTAAGTGTTGTATACTATTGTTTTTTGTTATGTATGACTCATGGGTTTAACTTTTGAGACAAGATGGTTCATACTCTAGGGCAGTGATCCCCAACCAGTAGCTCGTGAGCAACATGTTGCTCCTCAACCCCTTGGATGTTGCTCCCAGTGGCCTCAAAGCAGGGGCTTATTTTTGAATTCCAGGCTTGGAGGCAAGTTTTGGTTGTATAAAAACCATGTGCACTGCAAAACAGAGCGTCAATCTAGGTTGACAATCCACATAGGGGCTACCAAATGGGCAATCACAGCACTTATTTGGCATCCCAAGAACATTTTTAATGCTAGTGTTGCTCCCCAACTCTTTTTACTTCTGAATGTTGCTCACAGGTTCAAAAGGTTGGGGATCCCTGCTCTAGGGTATATCAGTCATGTCTACCAGCCTTCTATGATGGTAGTTAATGTTCTTGCTATGTCTGCCCCCCCCCCACATCCCCAATTACTCTTAACTATAACAGCTCCCCAACAGTACGACTTCAATGGCACTGACAGCGGACAGTTTACAGGTAATTTTGTTACCAATTCCTATGCAAGCAATAGTTTGAGACAAAAGCACACTGATGAAAACTTAGAACACTATTTGAGTATTCGATCAGAGAACACTATTACCAGCTGAATTATGAATGTTTACCTAATGCCTTACTGATCTGAGTGTACAACCTTGTGCGGAACTGTTATTTTCCTTTCTGTATTTTTCTTTGCTTTACTTAAACTCAATAAAAATAAAAATTTTAAAAAAAAAAAGCAGAGCAATTGCATTTGACCTCAGCTGTGCTCTCAGGGACAACTATGACAGTCAAAACACTCTTCCTGGACTAAAGTAATTTCACTTAAACTAAAAAAAGGCCTAGGGCAGAAGCTACAACTGTCAAGTGGAGATCACCCAAGAACACATCAGATTTTTCTTTTAAATTAACAGCGGTAAGGATGTCTTGAGTACCAAAGGTCTGTTTGAGAGTACAGTTAAAAAGTGTTTTGTGGCATTAGCTTAAGCATTGGCAAGAGGAAGGGTCACTCTCTTGGATTCCGACCATGGAAAAGGTGGGATCAATTTCAAGTACCAGTACAGGAGGCTCAGATTTGCAAGTATGATAGAACTGGTGGAACAGATATCCCACAGGAAACTCATTTGTTCCAGAGCACGTCTCAAAATAAATTCCATTTTGTGTCCTTTCAAGGCTTAATCAAAGCACAACAATGTTTTGTAAATCTTAGGGCTGGTTACTATGTTGGTTTCCTTTCGTTTACTGCTAAAAATATAGAAATGTTCTGTAACAAATTTAAAAGGTTCCAGATGTTGAACAATTATACAGTACTATAAAAAGAAAACCTACTCTCTTGAGAAGGCTTCAGCTGGAGTCTGGGGCATGGGCCCTCAAAAGAACAACGTCAGTCAGGGTAGGTAGCACATACATTAAAATACTAGTAATGGTTTTCCAAGACTGATTGCCATGATCAGAGCAAATTTCCCAGCGCTAAGACTCGTCTGTGTTACTGAGCAAAAGAAGGAGCCTGTATACTGGTGCCAGTGAGTAATTGTGCAGATTAAGTGTTCTAAACCGTGTTCTGGTCTACATGTGATGTGCAGCTGTGTTAGAAGAACCATTGATAGAGTATTTTGCAGTTGGCAATACAGTATTTAGTAAACAACTTAACTGCTTAAGGATCTCTGGCATTCAACCATTTACGAGAGGAGCTAAGGGTGTAGAACTTCATCAGATCTAAGTATGCACTCAAATGTTCCATGTGACTGTGACTTACCTATCTATTCTGTTACAAAAATTTTGTTGGACAGAGAAGTAGAAATGGGTTGACAACTTCCCTGGAAAAGTGAGTCTTCCTATCCCTGTTGTGTTGCTTCTCTAAGAACAACATTGGCACTAAGTATCATTTTTACCATCCAGGCCAGCAAAATACCAGCCAGGTGACAAACCTAATCCACACAATTCTACAAGGAACTGCTAGATGATGTGCTAAAATACAAAAAAAAGATGTTTGTTCCAGCTTGGTTGAACGGACACAAAAACAACCTTTGTTTTCATACATTTTGAGTCATTTATTTTTGCAGGATTATCCTCTGACGATAGTTCCAGCCTGAATTATGTGTTGCTCTTTGTGATGCAAAGTCGCCAAACTCAAGTGTCCTAATGAATCTACCTGTAGTTGTTTTCCTATGTTAAGAATGAGCCAAGAATGTTTAATGGTATTGTCCAGACAGAAACATTCTGTGTCAAATGTTGGAGGCATACATCCCAAACTGTGGGGCTGGACCCATGGGGGTGGGGGGTTTGGAGGTAATTTATGGTAAACGTTGGCAATAATGCCTATTTTTCTCTCCTAGATAAAAAGAAAAGTATGATTCAGAGCAAAAACAATTTTGATGTCCCAGATATTTCTGGAATTATTGATGAATGACTGATACATTGATATATTCCTGTAACATGTTATTAGGAAAAGACAACCTCCAAACAGGGCAACCACTGGCCTAAACAGATCCAGGCTTGCAAGAACAAAACATTTTAGGCACACACTTGTAAGAGCAGCTATAATAAGTATGGAGGGTTTATATAAAGCCCTAATTTTTACTTCAGCTCTGTGGGGCATTGATCATGCTTGTCTAGCTGGTCAACATTCTGGTGTATTGTGGATCTTCAAATAGTTTTCGATATGATCCAGTAACACCAACAAGACATTTTTAGATGGCCTTTTTCTAATGTTTTCCAAAATGGTGGCTAATAATGTCATCAGTCGCTGTTAGTGCTTAGTGATGTCCGTTGTGTCCCGTGAGTTTTAAAACTATTTTCCTCCGTCGTTGGAAGCAAAGCCTCCATGGTGAATTTTTATTTTATGCACCAATGTACAGACCCCCAACTGCATCAGCAGCATTTACCCCAAATTAACTGTGCCGCATAGCTCATCCAGAGTGGCAGAGATGTGCAGCAGTGTTGGTGTTCCGAGCATGGATATCAGTGATTGGCAATCTGGCGCGTAGAGCCAACCTATGGTCCTGGGCCAGTGTACTCTTGGATGCCAATTCCCTGAGGCTGCAATGTAAGGTGAGAACCTTTTATTAACCCAAAGTGTAAACAGCTTTGTAACAGTCTTCCTGGAAGCACAGTCGGGCCAAGCAGTATTGGCGCCCAAGGCAAAAAAACTTGATCCAGCACCCAATCTCCTTCCAATCCCTTGATTTGCACACACACACCATGCTCAGTCCTCGTCATCATCACCCTAGGTTCCATCCTAGGACAATTTCCATCAACCCTTTTAATTTCCACCATAAGCCTATACCATTTGATATAGAGCTTATATGAGATCTGTTAACCCGCTATCCAGAAAGCTCTAAATTACTGGATGTGCGTCTCCCATAGACTCCATTTTATCCAAATAATCAGTGTCGAATTGGACCGGTGGGACACCTGGGAAAAAATCCATTGGGGCCCGACCCTCGTGGGCCCCCACCGGGCCAGACCCCCTCTCCCAATATTTAAATTTAAAAAATTTTTGGTGATGCGCAGCACCTTCTGTGCATGCACGCTGAGCGACGCCGCTCGCTCATGCGCATTCACACAGTCGTGCTGAGCTTGACGCTTCGCAGTATGGGGGTGGGGGTCCGGAGGGGGGCCCTGCACCACCAGTCCCAGTCCGACCCTGCAAATAATCCAAATTTTAAAAAAAAATAATTTCCTTTTTTGCTGTAATAATAAACTAGTACCCTGTGCCTCATTCAAACTAAGTTATAATTAATTCTTATTGGAAGCAAACCCAGCCTATTGGGTTTATTTAATGTGTAAATGATGATAATTTCCTTTTTTGCTGTAATAATAAACTAGTACCCTGTACCTCATTCAAACTAATTAATTCTTATTGGAAGTAAAACCAGCCTATTAGTTTTATTTAATGTGTTAATGAATGTTATCCAAAAACCCCCAGGTCCTGATCATTCTGCATAACAGGTCCCATACTTAAGGTAAATGATGCCTTGGGCCCTAAATGTCAGATTCTCTGGTGGGCCTGAAGAGGCGCAGGTTAACACTGACAGCAACAGCTGGAATACTGGAATTATGTTGGCACTATATAAATAAAAGACAATCGTAATAATTCAAGCACTTTCAAAAGTATTCTACAAGGGGCTTGTTTACTCCCTGAACACATTAAATAGATCTTTCCAGCTGTAGCACAAGGACACAGCAGAGGAATGTGTGTAGCATCTGTTGCCCTCCCAGAACAGTGAGCAATGAGCATGTCTTTTTATTAGATACTTCCAAAGGGGCCCTGGGACAGAAGCACGCAGAGCACTCAGAGATTATGTAATGCTCTATATAACCCTATCTATGGCCCAGCACAGGAGACATAAATCACCATAACATTCTCAGAGCGGTAAATAAACCTTTTTTGGCAGTGATGTTTGAAAGCACATGGAGGCAAAGCAAAGTCTTTCTGGAGTCCTTGCACTTCCTATAACGATCTGCATCCCTGTGGATGATGCCCGCTTATTATGTAAAACACCTGTCAAAGAGGCACCTGTATAGAATAAACATGCTTACACTAAACACACACAGATACAAAACTATAATTAGATATAAGCATAGCAGTGACACAAAATATTACATTTTAAAATTAAGTTAATTAACTTTTACAACCACATTTTATGAATTTGGTTAATTCATAAAAAATAAAGGAGGTATATTTTCCCCTTAGAAATGATGTAAAGAAAAATTACCGCCACTCAGGACTTCATGCAAGTGGGCCAAGCTCTGCGTGTTTATTGAACGTAACGTTCCAGGGGCGTACCCCTTCAGTCTGACAGTTTTCTTTTTACCATGTTTTGCTGAGGGTGCCGATCCCCTTCTTTACTGAGCACTGGACCAATCTTGACGTGAGAGGCCAGGGTGTGCTGGTGGGTTATCTGAATTGGACATTCCCCTTAGAAATGAGCCATAAAGAATATCTAACCAGTCACATGGATTATAGAAGCTGTAGAGCATGGACCTTTAAGTGTCTGTACTGAGTCTGAACTGTGATTCAACGCATTACGGAACATTATAAATAATTTATAATAAACATTCAGTCCTAAAATAGCCGGCCAGCAAAGATAGTAACACAGCTAGAGAATGCAGACACTGAACCTCATTCTACTAGTGGAAAAAGATTAGCTGGGAGCACACTGGTTACATTCGACCTTCGTGTGCAACACGGGAAGAGCTACACCGGTAAGCTTAGTAGTCCAAAACCATGTAAACAAGCACGGTGCACCACGGAAGGAGAGACTTAGGTGTTCACATTTTTATTCATCCATTAAAATAGGCACTCAGTCGCATAAACAAGGAACTAATGGTTGACTGCGTATTTTAATGGATGAATAAAAATGTGAATTTTTAAGCGTCACCTAAGTCTCTCCTTCCGTGGAGCACCGTGCTTGTTACATGATACTGAACCTCATTCTACCCTGAATAAGTAAAAGGGACCCAAGTTGGATATATGAGCTGTAAAGCAGACAGGCCAAAGCATCAGCTGAGTTTCCACAGGCCAGTGAGTGTAGCGGATGTGGTTACATCAGCACCCTACCAGCACCCAAAAATGATGCAAAACAGTCAGACAGCTGATGCAAAGTTTCAGGGCAGTTACAGGAGAACAGTGGTCAGATCAGACATTGTTGTCCCACAGCTTCCTGGCCTCAATGAGAATTAACAAACAAGGAGGAATGTGCAAAGATACACAATCCCACGTTGGACATTCCCTAATATTCCGATCACTGGCAAAATGTTGTTTCATGCAGTATGCACAACTCAATTGGAATCAGTATTGTAGGGGGAATCAGTGCCCAAGAGCTAAAGGATGTACAGGTATGGGAGGCGTTATCCGGAAACCCGTTCTCCAGAAAGCTCACAGGAAGGCCATCTCCCATAGACTTAATTTTAATCGAATAATGCATATTTTTAAATATAATTTCCCTTTTCTCTGTAATAATAAAACAGAACCTTGTACTCCATCCCAACAAAGATATAATTAATCCTTATTGGAGCAAAAATAATCCCATTGGGTTTATTTAATAATTCAATTCTTTTTTTTAGCAGGCTTAATGTATTGGGAATGAAATTATGGAAAGACCCCTTATCTGGAAAACCCCAGGCCCTGAACATTCTAGATAACAGGTGCAATACATGTAGTTAGCAAGAATGTTATTGCCCATGTTTCGGTAGCTGTTGCCTGTAAGTGGGTATGAGGCTGGAGACAGAAAAACACTTATTCACAGGTTCTTCCATTGAATATTGGGAGACAGCTTGTTGTGTGACAAGAATCCATTGGATCCTACAAAAAAATCATTATAGATCCCTTGGAGATGGGAGTAAAATTAAGATAAAGAGAATGCCTGGCTTTTTAGTGTTGTAAAGCAAAACAGTGCTTTCTGTTCCACTCCCTGTCTGATATGGAGAACAGGAAAGGTAAGTACAGTATGGGTGGGTGGGATGCAGTGTCGGACTGGGATGTCAGGGGCCCCCCAAAAAACCCTTGACAGTGGGCCTACTTTCCGAACTATTATTCCTCCTCTCCTCTCTACACCTCTTTATTCTGCTAGTTTTCTTTATCGACTTACTATATTTTTCCATTATTAAGCATTTTTCCCCATAAAGGAATAAGTAAGTACCATGAAATATGCATGAGGGGCCACTGACACCTGGGCCCACCGGGAGTTTTCCTGGTATCCCGGTGGGCCAGTCCGACACTGGTGGGATGTATAAGAGATATAACCATTATTATTAGTTTAGAGCTTGTAATGAAACTGGCCATTAGTCTGGATTCCTGCTGGTCCCTTCTATAAACCTGAGCTCCAAATCTCTGTAGTTTCTCTTGTTAAATGCACTAATATAGGACATTGAATGAAAACTGCAGATTGATTTGCCTGTGTTGCTCATTTGATTATCTGGACACCCATGTTTGAAGTCTGTGCACCAATCCAAGAAGTGAATGTTATGGGGCAAATATGAACCAATCAGTAGTAAGCTTTTACTGTTCTCAGTCTTCTGGAGTGGACCACTAAAGATTTATTTCTCATTTCCAAGAATTTTCTTTCACTTACGGTAGTCCTTTTAAATATTTTTCTGATGCTCTGACCAAATTTGAGCCTCACTGTAATCTCCTTTACCATCAAGACTCAATGTCCCATAATCAACACCTCTGAGGGTTACATCATCTCTCATTTTCTGTAGAAATCCTCTTTACTTTCTTTCTCTTTTTCTAGGGCTCATTTACATTTTCTGCAGGAACCTAGTGTCTGAGTCACTGAAATGAAAGCCTATAGAGCAGAGCTACATCCTCTGCTGACAGTTGCATCCTCTCCTATCAGACACAGGGAGAATCCTTCTCATCTCCAGCCTTCAGTAGCCCAGGGCAGGGGCTAAGCAAGTCCCCAGTCTCTTGAAGGGCCAGTGTAAAAATGGCAATTTGGGCACGTTCTCATTTACCTCCCTAAAAATCTAAATTGTGGAGAAGAAATCCCAGCACGATCTACTTCCTCAAAGTTCTAAAATACTTTAATGCACATTACATATATTCCAAATGAGTATTGCTATTTTCTTTTTATTATATATTTATTGTAAGCAGTAAAACTGGACCAGGGATGTTTCTGTAGAGGTTATAAAGAGACTTTGGGTTTGTTATTGCTGCTGAACATCAACTCTTTCTGACTGTCCAACTTAATCATAACATAACTTTGGCCATTAGGTCATGGCTTTCTGCAAGGTGTCTCCAAACTGTGCAGAGATCCCCCAAGCATTTGATTTAGGGAAACCAGTCTAAAGACCAGTTGGGTGAAATCAGAATGAATATTTATTAGCTAGTCTATATCTGTTTCTAAGGGTAACCTAACACACAATGGTAGAGTTTGGGATTATGAGCCCTGAGGTAGCAGCCCCCATTTGGTCCTGGATACCCCGTCCCAACACTGGTTAAAAAAAATAGCAAAAAATAGTCTGTTAAACAGAATTTTCTATTCTCTGTGGTCTATAGAGAACTCATCAGCAGAAACATGCAAAATCATGGCCATTGTTCATAACTATAAATCCAAGTAAAATGCTTTGTAAGCAGGATAAACAGTGCCCTCTGTTCAAGAGAAAGTAAAGGGAAGGTAAGCTTGGCCTGTAAACAGCAAATACATGATGTCTTATGAATACACATGGAACAAGCTGGGAGCAGGATTGTATTTCACAGTCATTGTGCCAGTGAAAGGGACAGTAACCCGACAAGGTGTATTATTTATTCACCCGACTGTGTTTACCTACTGCACAGAGATAAGAAGTAAAAGAAAAGAGAAATAGCAGAGAATCTAGATAAATCCAGGCAGGTCCCAGTACTGATAGCCGGACTGAGGAGCTTATAATACATTTAGTTCCCTATCTATGCATTGGAATTCACCATGATGCAGCGCACTGTATCTGTATTCTGCCCCCACCCTGTTCTTTTGCAATCCATGTCATTTTAAATAGATATCAGCTTAAAGGGAAAGTATCACCCTACAACAATTACCTTTTAAAGGGGTAGTTTGCCTTAAAATTAATTTTAAAAATAAACTGTAAAGTACAGTACAAAAATTTATTTTAAAAATAAACTGTAAAGTAACTTGAAATATCTATAACATGCCAAAAGGTAATTTAAGGGTGAACTTGACCTGTAAAAAAATGAACAAAACACCTCTGACATGTAATGTGTTGCTTCCCATAGCTGAAGATTCCTTCATAAAAATAGGCCCTTCGGGTTTAGGTCAAACTGAGATTCCTCATTCCAACACTATGTGGAACATGCAGTTTAAACTAACCGCAGAGAAAACTTATCTACATAAACTTCCTTGGAACAGAATGCCTCCATAGACTTATTAGGGTCAGTCCACACGAGCAGATTCGGGGAGATTAGTCGCCCCAGCGACAAATCGCCTCCTCTTCAGGGCGACAATCTCCCCAAACTGCCTTCCCCCTGCCCTTCTCTGGCTAATGTGAAAATCGCCTGCGGCAATTCACAAGCAGCACTTCATTTTCCGAAGTCGGCGAAGTTACCTCACGAGGAAACTTTGGGTGACTTCGGAATTACGAAAAAATAATAAATATAATGTGAAAAAATACTCACTTTCCGTTGCCTTGTTGTTTAAAGGATAAGTAAACCTTAAAAATAAGCTAATATAAAATTAATGAGGGGGCTATTCTAAGCAGTTTTGCAATGTAGGTTCATCCTTTTTTTTTTAGATTGCAAGATATTAAGGGATACATGTACTGTTAACATTAATTGATTTTATTACAGCAGCGCCACCTGCTGGTCATTTTCCCACCAGTCTGCCCGCCAAGTAATTAATATGTGACTTTAAAAGATAAGTAAACCTTAAAAATAAGTGAATATAAAATTAATGAGTGGGCTATTCTAAGCACTTTTGCAATGTACATTCATCATTCCTTTTTCTAGATTCCAAGATATTAAGGGATACATGTACTGTTAATATATACTGTTAATATGTACTGTTAATATGAATGAATTTTGTTACAACAACGTCACCTGCTGGTAATTTTTAAACCAGTCTGACCACCAAGTAGTCAAGGAAGTTGTCAGGAGAAAGAAAGAGGCTGCTCTGATGTTCTTCTGCTTAGGAATAAAATTAGAAACCTTTCCTAAACATCAGAGCAGCCTCTTTCTTTCTCCTGACAACTTCCTTAAGTATACAGAACCTGTTCAGTCACGTACTCAAGATTCAGCCGAATATCTAACAGAATCAGGGATTTGGTACATCCCTAAATCCAAACAATGAGGCTACTGCCTAGTCAAACCCATCTCCTATCAAGAGATCAAACTGTAGCTTTTAAATTAGAATAGAAGAAAGAAAAAAGAGCTGACCCATATAGCTGCACCTTCCCATCCGTAAATTCCGAGACTCAAGTGAAGCAAAAAATAGTAAAACTTAACCTTTAAAATCGTTAAAAGCAAGGTCTAGAGAGCAACATTAAAATGAAGGTTAGGTATAGGAGGCTGATTGACAGCGGGTCCGAGGGGAAATGTGCTAATTGCACTTAGATCACTAAAAAGTGGCGGTTGGTTCACAAAATGGTAGTTACTAAGCACATGGGCCAAACTACACGTCTATCTGGTACACCAAAAGTTGCCCCACACCAAACCAACCCCTTCACCCACTTCAGGATCACTCCCTTGTGGTATAAGGTTAAACGAGTGAGAGCTAATGAGAGGTAACGAAGACCTTAAATCGTTTGAGTACGTTTAAAGCTCAAATGTACCACAGGTATAAATTTCCAAAGAGTATCAGACCCACGGATCATTCAATTAGACTTCAAAAAAACACACAGGAGGTCCCCCATAGGCTAAACAGCAATTCGCCAGGTTTAAGTTGGCGAAGTATTGAAGTCGAAGTTTTTTTAAAGAGACAGTACTTCGATTATCGATTGGTCGAATAGTCAAACGATTTTACTTCAAATCGAAGGTCGAAGTCGTAGTAGCCTATTCGATGGTCGAAGTATCCAAAAATTACTTTGAATTTTGAATTTTTTTACTTCGAAAATTCCCTTGAATTCACTTCGACCCTTGATAAATCTGCCCCTATGTGTCCCTGGTAGACACGAAACGCGTCAGGCCTTGGTTCTTAATTTATGGAAAATAAAATGTAAGCTTTTTTAACCTTTTACCATTTGATTCCGGCTTTACTACTATGTGGGTCCAGGCTTGTGCCAGCCTCATTTGAAGTTCCCTGGTATTTGCTCCCCTTGCTGAAGGTCTGGAGCGTGTGCACCCGGGACCACCATGTATAGCTGTAAGCTCACTCAACATATTTAACCATAGCATATACTGGTTTTATATTTGTAAAGTAAGTAATTGTTACTTGAAGGTCCTAAACCTGACTGTCCCTTCTCAACCTGTCAGTTAGAGTTTCTAATGTGAACAGACTCTTGCTGCACAAATATGGCAGCCCCCTCATAGGGAAAGAAGAGGGTAAGAAAGGTAATGTAAAAGCATCAGGCAGATACTTTTATGGTAAAATGATAAATAGCATTCAAAGATAATGTTATAATAGAAGTTTATTTTCTAGTGTCAGTATCTCTTTAAGTTCATTTTTAGTATGTTATAGAATGGCCAATTCTTAGCAACTTTTCATCTGTTCTTCATTATTGTATTGTATTTTTTATACTTTTTGAATTATTTGCCTTCTTCTTCTGACTCCAGCTTTCAAATGGGGGTCACTGACCCCATCTAAAATCAAATGCTCTGTAAGGCTACAAATGTATTGTTATTGCTACTTTTTATTACTCTCCTATTGATATTCCAGCCTCCTATTCAAATCAATACATGGTTGCTAGGGTCATTTGGACCCTAGCAACCAGATTGCTGAAACTGCAAACTGCAGAGCTGCTGAATAAAAAAAAAGAAATAACTTAAAAACCACAAATAATAAAAAATGAAAACCAATTGCAAATTGTCTCCGAAGATCACTCTCTACATCATACTACAAGTTAATAACTGTCAATGAGAACTGACTCCCAAAGCTTTCTTATTGAATTTCACCAGCTAATGTTTTTGGAAAGGTGACATGCAACTGAATACTTTATACAGGGTAACAATGGAGTTGTTTATACATTGCAGTACTTAATATCCTGATGTGGTGCCTGGGGAGCAGCCGTTATGGGATCAGCATGCATACTCTCAGGTTATTGTATGATTTTTTGAGTGAATAAGGGTTAGAAGCAAAATGAATTCTTGTGGGCTTTAATAATGGCCTACACATTGTCCTTAATTGTACAAATACTATGACATTGACGTCACGATGAAAGATAAGGAATTTAGACTCCTATGGGCGAAGGATAGCGCAGGAGCGGTCTGTAAATTGGCACAGGTATAGGACCTGTTATCCAGAATGCTCGGGACCTGGGTTTTTCCAGATAAGGGATCCTTCTGTAATTTTGCTCTTCATACCTTAAGTCTACTAAAAAATCATGTAAACATAAAATAAACTCAATAAGCTGGTTTTGCTTCCAATAAGGATTAATTATATCTTAGTTGGGATTAAGTACAAGGCACTATTTTATCATTACAGAGAAAGAGGAAATCATCTTTTGAAATTTGGATTATTTAGATAAAATGGAGTCTATGGGAGATGGCCTCTCCGTAATTCGGAGCTTTCTGGATAACGGGTTTCCGGATAATGGATCCTATACCTGTACAAACAAAGAGAAAAGAAAGGGAAAAAAAAAAGAAATAAAAAAAAATCACATATAATGAAAGCAGTGGCCAAAGGTGCAAAGAGCATGGTATTTAAATGCAAAATAAAAACTTTTAATTAAAAACAAATGTTCTGTAAAAAGCATGAGTTTATGAATCCACTTGTTTATTTTTTTAAAGGGTAAGTTTAATAGTGGCTTGTGCTTAGTACAGGGGAATAGCTACATTATAATAGCATAGTTTTAAAGCAACAGATTATGAGCAATAACCCTGCTATTGCTATTGCACGAGTTTTCCATTACAGGACACCTTCAGCTAAACATAATAAAAATAAGAATAATAAACAATGACAAAGGCTTTTGGTGTAGGACAAAGAGATCATCCTGGGCCCCCAGTACCAGAAGGGGGAAATGTGACAGGAGCCTGTATAATGTATAGATTGTTGTGCATATATTCACAATTTTTTATACTCTAAAATCATTTAAAGGGGTTGTTCACCTTTCTTAGTATGATGTAGAGACTGCCATTCTGAGACAATTTGCAATTGCTTTTTCCTTTTTTTATTTGAAGTTTTTCAGTAATTTATCAGTTTATTCAACAGCTATCAGATTGCTAGGGTCTTGTTTACCTTAGCAACCAGGCAGTGAGAGACTGGAATATGACAAAAGAGAGGGTCTGAATAGAAAGATAAGGAATAAAAAGTAACACTAATATAAAATTGTAAGCTTAGAAGGCAATTGTTTTTTTAGCTGCCTGAGTCAGTCGCCCCCAAATTTAAAAGCTGTAAAAATGTAGAAGAGAAAGGCAAACAATGTCAAAACTGTAAGAAAAAAATAATGAAGACCAATTGCAAAGTTGCTAGGATCAGGTCATTCTATAAAAAATAGTAAAAGTTATAGAACAACCTCTTCAATATTCAGACCCCCCTCCTGTTCTGTTAACCCTGTCCCTTTGAAACACACCATAGTCTATAATTAATATATAATACACAAAAGCCATGAATATCCTGTAAATTATATCCTTATAAACGGTGAGTAGTGATGTCATCAGTTATAAACGGTGAGTAGTGATGTCATTTCTGTCACATGACTCACTAAAATTTGTGTATTATAATAAATAAAGTACCCCCAGTTGTAAAATAGGAGGATATTAGAAGTTACCTCGGAGTTCCATGACCTGTATAAAAACACTCGGCCTTCGGCCTCGTGTTTTTATATGGTCATGAAACTCCTCGGTAACTAATAATATCCTTATATTTTACAAGAGGGGGTACTTTATTCACTATATACTGCCCAGTCGTATGGACCTGTTCACGATCTTTCAGTAATACCCACGGCAGCATATTTTACCTCTAGTGCCATTATATCAAGCTCCCGCAGTCACACTTCTACATTGTTTACATATGTCACTTGCAGCTCTAATCTCTGACTTCTGGTCCTCCCTATCCATGCGAAACCCATCCACCACTTCCATTTCTCCTGCTGTTCCTAAAGGCAGGGGAACACGGGCAGATTCGGGGAGATTTAGTCGTCTGGCAACTAATCACCTTTTCTTAGGGGCAACAATCTCCCCGAACTGCCTTCCCCCTGCCTTCCGCTTGCTAAAATGAAAACTCGCCTGCTGCAATGCACTTGCGGCACTTCAATTTCCAATGTCGCCTGGTTTCCTCGTGAGGCAACTTCGGGCGACTTTGGAAATCTAAGTGCTGCGAGTGCCATTGCACTGGCGTTTTCTCATTATAGCAGGCGGAAGGCAGGGCGAAGGCAGTTCGCCTGGCGATTAGTTGCCAGGCGACTAAATCTTCACGAATCTGCCTGTGTGCCCCTGCCGTAAGCCCTATCTAACCTATCATATCATATACTATTTATTATCCCCACTTTCCTATTATAAATTCTCCTCCAAACTTCTAGCCATCTTCTACCCAAAACAGCTGCACTATCATCATGAGGGGCAGCGCATCCCTGCAAGGATAAGGAGAATTAGCCAAATTCTCCTAAAAAAATCTAAAAAATTTTTTTTATAAATAATGGAAATCTACTGAAAAGTTCTAGATCCTTAGCATGTATATTTCTTCTTTACAACCTAACCTTTATCCTGTTTCTCTACTACCACTTGTTTAGAATGTTAGAGCTGTAAACAATCTTTAATCTCAAGGGCAAATGTCTCGCAGATCTCAACACAACTAGCAATGTGCTTCTTCTGCCACCTAGTGGCTGCTTATAATAATGCAGTAGTTCTGTATTGCGTATTCAGGGAATTTGTGACAATCCAGTAGACATTTGAATGGGAGTTACAGTACAAATCAGGGGCGTAACTATAGAGGAAGCAGACCCTGCGGCTGCAGGGGGGCCCAGGAGGTATAGGGGCCCCATGAGGCCCTAATTCATATACAATTTCAATAAATATTGGAGAAACAAGTCAACCTCTAAACATTTTGGGGGCCTGAAAAATAATTTGCTGTGGGGCCCAGTAATATCTCGTTACGCCACTGGTACAAATGCTTAGCACTGAGTTGCAGTTTTAGGTTTCCTGCGGAAGAGGTTGTGGGTAATGGGGGGAAGAGGAGTTGGGGTACATATATGATGTAAGAAACAGTCTGGTAGTACTTGAAGCAATGACTCACTGTGTTGTAGCATGATCAGACTGCATAGTTATTCTGTATTCACAAACCATAGGGTTTTTAGTAGAAACAAAGGTTTAAAGGGATTGCTCACCTTTAAATGAATGTTCAATATATTGTAGAGTGACATTCTAAGACAATTTGCAATTGGTTTTCCTTTTTTATTATTTGTAGTTTTTGAGTTATTATCTTTTTATTCAGCAACTGTCCAGTTTGCAATTTCAGTAATCGGGTTGCTAGGGTCCAAATTACCCTAGCAACCATGCATTGATTTCAATAAGAAACTGGAATATAATTAGCAGAGGATCTGATTAGAAACATGAGTAATAAAAAGTCGCAATATCAATAAATGCGCAGCCTTACAGAGCATTTGTTTTTTAGATGGGGTGAGTGACCCCCATTTGAAGGCTGGAAATAGTCAGAAGAAGGCAAATAAGTACAAAAACTATACAAAATAAACAATAAGGACCTATTGAAATGCTGATTAGAATTGGCCCGAATCATCAAGATCCGAAATGATCTCAATGTTGGCTGCTACAAACTCCGATCTAAGCCGCTCAGGTTTTTAACGCGTATTTATTATTACATTTTCCCGAAAATTTGCTTTGCGGTAAAAACTCAGTTTTTCACAATTTCTTTAGTGGTTTCACCGGATTTTCACAATTTTTTCAGAGTTTTCACCTTGCCCGAAACCTCCGAAAACTTCGGGGTATTTCAGTGCACATCAATAAAATCATCGGGACTTCTTCCATTGACTTATATGCAACCTCGACAGGTCTGAGATGCCGGGATTTCAGATTCGGGGTTTTCCTAGGGGTTTAATAAATTCCGAAAAATTTGTGAATTTTTAAAAGCCCGATTTTATTAAAAAAAAAATCAAAATTTTCGTGATTTTTGCATTTGGGGCTTAGTAAATAACCCCCTAAAAGTAAATTAAAGGCAAGCCACCCCTATAAGTGGTTCCTAATCACCGGTTCAGTATTCTGGGTATCGACTCCCGCGTGGCCATGAAATACGGAAACTTATAGTCTGACATTGCTGAGAACTCCTCCAAACTCACCTTAAAGTTCATTTTGCTTATGCACCTTGTGTACACTCTCAAAATAAATCTAAACCAGTTATGTAGTAGTTGATCTTTATTGACATAGCCACATGATGGACAACACTTTTGGATTGCTTCAGCCAAGAACTGCTTCCCGCTTGTGGCAACACAGGGTTGTGAACAATTAATGGAAATGTACTTCTAAACAATATTTAAATTTACATTACATTTTTTACAAGATATTTGCAATTTTTCCGCTACTAATATAAAACTGAAACCACTTGGTGTTCATTTCAGCAGAACTGACACATTAGATAGAAAATAAAGTTGATAAATTTAGTTGATACATTTCTTAATAAAAAACAGGCAGTAGTAACCCCACACTATCTGATTCTTTTATTCCAAAATGGATTTAAAATTGTACATTACCCTTAAGGTGCATCAATTAGTGAAAGTGCTTAGTGCTTAGTGATTGTGCAATCAATTCAATACTAGCTTGACAACCAATTAATTTATCGATAAAACCATCAGTTAATTTATGAATTCACTAATGCACCTTAAGGGTAATCTACAATTTTAAATCAATTTTGGAATAAAAGAATCAGATAGTGTGGGGTTACTAATGTCTGTTTTTTGTGAATGGGGCAGCTGTTTTGGGAGAGAAGATGGCTAGAGGGTTGGAGGAGATTTTAAACTAGGTGTGGGGGGGAGGGTTCAGTAAAAGATTCAGTGGTAGACAGGTTAGATGAGATAGTGGGCAAAGAAAGGGAAAATGGGGGAGGAGATTTGGCTAGGGAAACTGTTAAGGATAGGGAGGACCACATGTCATATGTTCAATATGGTGCCCGTATTAAATGTATGTTTACAAATGCAAGAAGTCTGACTGGTAAAATGGGAGAGCTGGAGCTGCTGGTGATGGAAGGAAAATATGATGTGATTGGTGTGGCCGAAACATGGCTGAATGAGTCGCATGACTGGGCAGTAAATATCAGTGGCTATACTTTGTTTCGGAGGGACAGAGGCAATAGAAAAGGAGGAGGGGTATGTCTGTATGTTAGGCAGGATTTAAAAGCTCATATAAAGGAGGAGGTTGTGGTAGAAAATGAGGGGCCAGAAGTCGTATGGGTGGAGTTCTTCACCAATTGTAAAGAATCCAGCAAATTAATTGTAGGAGTATGCTATAGACCCCCTAATGTAAGTGAGGAGGAAGAGACAAAGCTCCTAATGCAAATAGAAAAGGCTGCTAGTTTAGGTAAAGTAATGATAATGGGGGATTTTAATTACCCAGATATTGACTGGAGCAACGGTACTGCTAGATCAGTTAATGGGAACAAGTTTATAAACTTATTGCATGACAATTTTTAGCACAGGTTGTTGAGGAGCCTACCAGAAAAAATGCTATTCTTGATTTAGTGATCTCAAATGACCCAGAACTTATAGCAAATGTGCAAGTCATTGAACCCCTGGGTAATAGTGACCATAATGTTATATCTTTTAATGTCTGGTGCAAAAAACAAAAATATACTGGGGTAACAAAAACCATGAATTTTGCCAAAGCTAATTTTAGTGCCTTGAGGGCTGCCCTACAGAGCATTGATTGGGGCATTAGGTTTTCAGCTAAAAACACAGAACAGAAATGGTTGTCCTTTAAAATGATATTAAATCATTACTGTTCTCAATTTATTCCCTTAAGGACTAAACGTAGAAGCTCTAAGAATCGTCCTGTGTGGCTTAATACAGAGGTAAAGATGTTAATGGAAAAGAAGAGAAAGGCATTTAAAAACTACAAATCTGTAGGGACAGAAGCTGCATTTAATGAATATAAACACTGTAATAAATGTTGTAAATCAGCAATCCGGAAGGCTAAGAAAAGAAATGAAGAGTTAATTGCGGTGGAGGTGAAAACTAACCCTAAAAAGTTTTTTAAATATATTAATAGTAAAAAGATGCAGGTTGAGAGTGTTGCTCCATTAAATAATGGTACCGGTATGGTTGTAACAGATACAGATAAGGCAAATGTGTTAAATCAGTTCTTTTCTTCAGTGTATACAATAGAGGAGTCTGGGTTCACAGGCTCACTTAATATACTGCACGAATGGTTCAGCTCAATCTAGTCAGTGGCTGACTCAGGATATGATTCAAAAAGCTTTAATACAAATTAATGTAAACAAGGCTCCAGGGCCTGATGGCATACACCCCCGGGTTCTAAGAGAGCTTAGTTCAGTTTTAGACCAGCCCTTATTTCTGATTTTCTCAGATTCACTGTCATCTGGTATGGTGCCTATGGATTGGAGAAAAGCTGATGTTATTCCAATATTTAAAAAGGGATTACGATCTCAGCCTGGCAATTATAGGCCAGTAAGCTTGACATCTGTGGTGGGCAAATTATTTGAAGGCTTGTTAAGGGATCACATTCAAAATTTTGTCCTAATGAATGGCATTATGAGCAACAATCAGCATGGCTTTATGAAGGATAGGTCATGTCAGACGAATTTGATTGCATTTTATGATGTGGTAAGTAAGATTCTGGATAGTGGGGGGGCAGTAGATGTGATCTATTTGGATTTTGCCAAAGCGTTTGATACTGTGCCCCACAAACGACTGCTTTCTAAACTAAGGTCTGTTGGGCTTAATGAAGTCGTTTGCACATGGATAGGAAACTGGCTACAGGATCGGGTACAGAGGGTGGTTGTTAATGGGACATTCTCTACTTGGAGTAAGGTTCTTAGTGGGGTCCCCCAGGGCTCAGTATTGGGTCCACTTTTATTTAACTTGTTCATTAATGACTTAGGGGAGGGTGTTGTAAGTAATGTATCAGTGTTTGCAGATGACACAAAATTATCCAGCCCAATTAATTCCATCCAGGATGTGGCATCCTTGCAACATGATCTTGACAAACTGGCAATCTGGGCAGCTAAGTGGCAAATGAGATTCATTGTTGATAAATGTAAAGTCATGCACCTGGGATGTAAAAATATCCAAGCCACTTATACCCTTAATGGGACTGCACTAGGCAAATCCATTATGGAAAAGGACCTTGGAGTCCTTGAAGATGAGAAACTTGGCTGTAGCAAGCAATGCCAGTCAGCAGCATCAAGGGCAAATAAGGTCTTGAGCTGTATTAAAAGGGGCATAGAGTCACGGGAGGAGGGGGTCATTCTTCCACTGTATAGAGCACTTGTAAGGCCCCATCTAGAATATGCCGTACAGTTTTGGTCTCCATCACTCAAACAGGACATTATTGTATTAGAGAGGGTACAGAGAAGGGCAACTAAGCTGGTAAAAGGTATTGAAATCTTAGCTATGAGGAAAGACTGGCCAAATTGGGGATGTTCACGCTGGAGAAGAGGCGCTTAAGGGGTGATATGATGACTATGTTTAAATATATAAGGGGATCATATAATAATCTCTCTAATGCTTTATTTACCAGTAGGTCTTTCCAGCTGACACGAGGTCACCCATTCCGATTAGAAGAAAAGAGGTTCCGCCTAAATATTCGGGGTTTTTTACAGTGAGAGCTGTGAAGATGTGGAATTCTCTCCCTGAATCAGTGGTACAGGCTGATACATTAGATAGCTTTAAGAAGGGGTTGGATGGCTTTTTAGCAAGTAAGGGAATACAGGGTTATGGGAAATAGCTCATAGTCCAAGTTGATCCAGGGACTAGTCCGATTGCCATTTTGGAGTCAGGAAGGAATTTTTCCCCCTCTAAGGCAAATTGGAGAGGCTTCAGATGGGTTTTTTTTGCCTTCCTCTGGATCAACTGGCAGATAGGTAGTTAATAAACAAAAAAAAAAAAAAAAAAAAAAAGGGTTGAACTCGATGGACATGTGTCTTTTTTCAACCTTACTTACTATGTTACTATGTTACTATGTAATCATTTATCAAATATACCTCTACACCAGGGGTGTCCAAACTTTTTGCAACAAGGGCCAGATTTAGTGAGGTGAAAATGTATGAGGGCCGACCATTCAACCTGACATCAATTCCGAGGTAGCTAGCTTGTGATCAGGATCATTCACTCCTGGAGATGGACACGCACACAGCGTTTAGGAAGTGGGGTCTATTTGGACTTATTCTCTGCGCCTCATTTAAACAATAAATTGCGTACCAGTAGCCGTATTATTTGGGCACATTAGTGAAATGATCTGCCACTTGGTCTATACTGCTGCCTGTGAGCTGAAGGTGTTAGTAATAGACACGTACTGGCACATAGTGACGCACTGCTCTCACATACTTCTTTAGTTTACTCTACTGGCACGTCAGTACGTCTATTGCACCTTCAGCACAAAAGAAGTATGTGAATAGTCGCTGTGCTGGGGGGCCACATTATTATTGATTTCATGATGGAGGCTGAGGGCCGGTGTAAATTTGAAAAGGGGCCGCAATTGGCCCACGGGCCTGACTTTGGACATGCCTGCTCTACACAAATCTGATCAACTAATTAAAGTTAAAATAAACGATAAGAATAATCTTTTGGTTTTGATTGATACATTTATCTTTGTCCCTGCTGAGCAGAATCTCTGGGTTTCATTACAGGCAGCTGTTAGAATTGATACAATAGTTGTTAAAGGGATACTATCATGGGAAAAATAAATTTTTTCAAAATGAATCAGTTAATAGTGCTGCTCCAGCAGAATTCTGCACTGAAATCCATTTCTCAAAAGAGCAAACAGATTTTTTTATATTCAATTTTGAAATCTGACATGGGGCTAGACATATTGTCAATTTCCCAGCTGCCCCAAGTCATGTGACTTGTGCACTGATAAACTTCAATCACTCTTTACTGCTGTACTGCAAGTTGGAGTGATATCACCCCCTCCCTTTCGCCCCCCAGCAGCCAAACAAAAGAACAATGGGAAGGTAACCAGATAACAGCTCCCTAACACAAGATAACAGCTGCCTGGTAGATCTAAGAACAGTGATCCCCAACCAGTAGCTCGTGAGCAACAGGTTGCTCTCCAACACTTTGGATGTTGCTCTCAGTGTCCTCAAAGCAGGGGCTTATTTTTGAATTCCAGGCTTGGAAGCAAATTTTAATTGCATAAAAACTAAGTATAGTGCCAAGTAGAGCCTCTTATAGGCTGCCAGTCCAAAAAGGGGCTACCAAATAGCCAATTACAGCCATTATTTGGCACACCAAGGGACTTTTTCATGCATGTGTTGCTCCCCAACTCTTTTTACAGTTGAATGTGGCTCACGGATATAAAAGGTTGGGGACCCCTGTCTAAGAACAACACTCAATAGTAAAATCCCATGTCTCACTGAGACACATTCAGTTACATTGAGAAGGAAAAACAGCAGCCTGCCAGAAAGCATTTCTCTCCTAAAGTGCAGGCACAAGTCACATGACCCAGGGCAGCTGGGAAATTGACAAAATGTCTAGCCCCATGTGAGATTTCAAAATTGAATACAAAAAAATCTGTTTGTTCTTTGAGAAATGGATTTCAGTGCAGAAGTCTGCTGGAGTAGCACTATTAACTGATGCGTTTTGAAAAAAACATGTTTTCCGATGACATGATCCCTTTAATATTGCCACAGATGCTGCTGAGAAATATACTACTATTACAAAAGTGTAACAGTTTAGAGTCTGCACCTGAATTACTGAGCAGCCACCTCTAAATGCCCTAAACATGTCACCTCTGTAAAATTTGGGCACATCCCACACAGGCCTCTCTCCCTGAGAGCTGTGCTGCACAACCTGTCAAGGATGATGATATTTGGGTTGTTCACCTTTGAGGAAACTTCTAGTATGATTTATAGAGTAATATTCAGAGACAATTTGCGATTGGTTTTAGTTTTTTATTTGTTGTTTTTTGCATTATTTCGTTTTTTTATTCAGCAGAGCTCTATTTCAGCAATGTGGTCGCTAGGCTCCAAATGACCCTAGTAACCATGAACTGATTGGAATAAGAGACTGGAATATGAAGATGTCTGAATAGAAAGATGAGTAATAAAATAACAATAAATAAATGTGTGACCCCCCCCCCCCATTTGAAAGCTGGAGTCAGAAGAAGGGTAAATAATTTAAAAATTATAAACAAAAATTAGGACGACCAGTTGAATATTAGAATTGGCAGTTCTATAACATACTAAAAGTTGACTTATATGTGAAGGATCCCTCTGAACTACTCAGAAAGTGTCCATAAGCCCAGGAAGGGGGGAAGCAGCTATTCCGTACAGCAACTATTCCGTACAGCAGCCATTCAGTATAGCTGCAACGTACAGCAGCCATTCTGTACAGCAGCTATGCTATCCCATACAGCTACAACGTACAGCGGCCATTCCGTACAGCTACAACGTACAGCGGCCATTCCGTACAGCTATTCAATACATTTGCTTTCCTCTAGTGGCGCACAGCTTCCAATAACGTCAGGCTGAACCAAATTCTTTCAGGGTGGGGGGTGCTTCTGACTGAGTGAGGGCCAGTTAAAATCAGATATTTGGATTTATACTTTCTGACCCGTGTGCACATTACAGTAAACACAGCACTGACTCGCAGGCATCGCCGTAGACGGGTTTGCGATGCCCCTCTCTCCTCACCATTTGTCCCCAGCCTTCCGTACCGCCAATCCTATAAAGCGCCTCACACGCCCCCCCCAATCCTGACACTTTAGACGCGACATGGGCGGGGCCTGTATAATTCTGGAACACCCCGTTACCCTGGCGACAGGAATAGCCGTCTCCTTAGTGATACAAACAATGTAACAGTGGAACTGTGGGTCACGTGCTCGGGCAGTGTGTATGTGCAGGTAAGTGGGCATATGGGCAAAGTGCACGGGGAACCTGTTATTCTCTGAGTTGGTACGAGAGAGTTTGTATATATGCATAATATTCTTATAGGGGACTGTATAATACTGGTTACACATAGGAACTACTGGCTATACTATGAGTATGCTTCTAGACTGTAAGCTCTTTGCCTCATATCAATTTGGGTTTTTTTTTTTGTATGTAATTTTGTATGTTCAATGTATATACCCATACGATGTACAGCGCTGCGGAATATGTTGACGCTAGATAAATATGTGTTAAACTGGTTGTTTATAACTGATGACTTCACTACTCACCGTTTATAACTGATGACATCACTAGTCACTGTTTATAAGGATATAATTTACAAGATATTCATGGCTTTTGTAATATATATAGTGAATAAAGTACCCCCTCTTGTAAAATATATAGTGAATAAAGTATCCCCTCTTGTAAAATATAAGGATATTATAAGTTACCGAGGAGTTTCATAACCATATAAAAACACGAGGCCGAAGGCCGAGTGTTTTTATACAGGTCATGAAACTCCGAGGTAACTTCTAATATCCTCATATTTTACAACTGGGGTACTTTATTTATTATAATACACAAATTTCAGTGAGTCATGTGACAGAAATGACATCAGAACTCACCGTTTATAACTGATGACATCAGAACTCACCGTTTACAAGGATATTATTTACAAGATATTCATAGCATTTGTGTATTATAAATGAATATTGTTTCTTTCAACAGAATCCATGCCCATCTCTTTGATGTGACATCAGAACTCACCGTTTATAACTGATGACATCAGAACTCACCGTTTATAAGGATATAATTTACAGGATATTCATGGCTTTTGTGTATTATAAGGATATTATAAGTTACCGAGGAGTTTCATGACCATATAAAAACATGAGGCCGAAGGCCGAGTGTTTTTATATAGGTCATGGAACTCCAAGGAAACTTCTAATATCCTCATATTTTGCAACTGGGGTACTTTATTTATTATAATAAACAAGTTTTAGTGAGTCATGTGACAGAAATGACATCAGAACTCACCGATTATAACTGATGACATCAGAACTCACCGTTTATAAGGATATAATTTACAAGATATTCATAGCATTTGTGTATTATAAATGAATATTGTTTCTTTCAACAGAATCCATGCCCATCTCTTTCACCAAAGATTACAAAGTAACAGCAGACATTCAACTCCGTCGTAAAGCAACATGTCTACCGTGTCCCTAGAACGTTCCATGGGCTCCCGGGAGACTTCGCTGTCGGCTGCGGGATCCAGTAAGTTAATATCTGGCTTCTCAATAATATTAAGATTATTGGAAGTGTCAGTACTCCGTGCTTACTATATAGGTGTGGCCTGAGAAATTGCAGCTAAGGAGAAATATGTTGTCTTTGTTATGATTATTATTATATATTACAGGTATGGGATCTATGATTAGGAAATCATATAGTCAGATTACAGAAAGACCTCTTATCTACCCCCAGATTCCAAGCATTACACATAACAGATCCCATACTAAACCTAATGCCTAGGTCACTGATCCCCAACCAGTCGCTCACAAAAGCAACATGTTGCTCCCCAACCCCTTGGATGTTGCTGCCAGTGGCCTCAAAGCAGGAGCTTATTTTTGGATTCCAGGCTTGGAGGCAAGTTTTGGTTGTATAAAAACCAGGTGAACTTCCAAACAGACCCTCCTGTAGGCTACCAGTTCACATAGGGGCTACCAAAGAACCAATCACAGCCCTTATTTGGCACCCTTCACCTGCCCCAACATTCATTCCCCTCCCCATGGCACCCCCACCCCCTGGGCTTTCTGAGTGTTCTTCAAAACGTCTCGTCCAATTGGTATCATAACCTGGATGAATGAAAGGCTTCATAGACATTGTGATTGGATGTAAGTGACTGTATTAAACCTGTATTAAACCTTAAGACTTTAAAATGCCACAATTTTTTGACTACTTATTTGAACTGAAGAAGCTGCTCAGATGATTAGTGAATGTTTTAAAGGGGTTGTTCACCTTTAAATTAACTTTTAGTATGATGTAGAGAGTGATATTCAGAGACAATATGCAACTGGGTTTCATTTTTTATTATTTGTGGTTTTAGAGTTATCAAATTTTTTATTCAGCTGCTCTCCAGTTTGCAATTTCTGCAGTCTGGTCCAAATTACCCTAGCAACCGTGCATTGATTTGAATTAGAGACTGAAATATGAATAGGAAAGGACCTGAATAGAAAGATGATTAATAAAAAGTAGCAATGACAATAATGTGTAGCCTTACAGAGCATTTGTTTTTTAGATGGGGTCGGTGACCCCCATTTGAAAGCTGGAAAGAGTCAGAAGAAGAAGGCAAATAACTCAAAGACTTTAAAAAAGAAAACATCAGGGACAATTGAAAAGTTGCTTAGAATTGGCCATTCTATAATTTAATAAAAGTTAACTTAAAGGTGAACCACCCCTTTAAGGTTACTGATAAAGTCCAGTTGCTTTAGACTTATCTCTATTAGATAATGTATATTATGAACTGGATGAAAAACCTTCATAGACAATGGGTAAGGAAATCTGTTTAAACATTTTGAAGCATTACTCTGAATACCCAGGTACTGTTTTTTTTACATAATAACCTTCAGTTTTCCTATTTAATCCTTACAATTTTAAAGTGTGTCAACCTTGGTTTATTACCCAGGAGGCCTCCGATCCACTTCCCATCTTTCTGCCACACGTTCTGTTTTGAACTCGGCCAAAACTGATGTCAATGCAAAATCCACAGGTTCAGGTAATGAATGACAATAGAAAAATTAAAGTGGTATCTAACTACTTAGACATAGCCCATCAGTTAGCCAAATAATCATTGGTGCATAAATGATTGTATGTATGATTTGTGAATAATGTTTAAGGGATTTTAATGGTTTGCAGTAGAGGCTATTATTATATGCACAATTTCTCCTTACTGTATGTGCTATCCCACAGTCCCTTCCCAGAGACTATTATCCCACTGTTACTATAGACACCATCTCTCCCTACTATACCTGCTATCCCACAGTCACACTCCCTTCCCAGAGACTATTATCCACTGTTACTATAGGCACCATCTCTCCCTACTATACCTGCTATCCCACAGTCCCTTCCCAGAGACTATTATCCCACTGTTACTATAGGCACCATCTCTCCCTACTATACCTGCTATCCGACAGTCACACTCCCTTCCCAGAGACTATTATCCACTGTTACTATAGGCACCATCTCTCCCTACTATACCTGCTATCCCACAGTCCCTTCCCAGAGACTATTATCCCACTGTTACTATAGACACCATCTCTCCCTACTATACCTGCTATCCGACAGTCACACTCCCTTCCCAGAGACTATTATCCACTGTTACTATAGGCACCATCTCTCCCTACTATACCTGATATCCCACAGTCACACTCCCTTCCCAGAGACTATTATCCCACTGTTACTATAGACACCATCTCTCCCTACTATACCTGCTATCCCACAGTCACAGTCCCTTCCCAGAGACTATTATCCCACTGTTACTATAGACACCATCTCTCCCTACTATACCTGCTATCCCACAGTCACACTCCCTTCCCAGAGACTATTATCCACTGTTACTATAGACACCATCTCTCCCTACTATACCTGCTATCCTACAGCCACACTCCCTTCCCAGAGACTATTATCCCACTGTTACTATAGACACCATCTCTCCCTACTATACCTGCTATCCCACACTCACAGTCCCTTCCCAGGGGATATTATCCAACTAGTACTACTAATAATTATTTAAAATATAATAATTTAAAAATAGTCCTTTTATCGATATAGGCATCACAAGGAATTCCTAGTTCTTTATTTTCCCTTCATGCCCTTCATTTATCCTAATGATTAACCAACTCTGCCATCTCTCTCCTCTCCACAGCTGGTGTAAAGAAGAAGAGCCAAGTGGACCAAAATCCTTTCAAAATTCCTCCAGATGTAGATTTTTTCCTTCTTAGAGACCAAGAGAAAGTAAAGAAAGAAAAGGTATTAAAGAGGTTGTTCACCTCTATATTAACTTTTAGTATGGCGTAGAGAGTGATATTCTGAGACAATTTGCAAATGGTTTTATTATGTGTGGTTTTTGTGATATTTAGCTTTTTATTCAACAGCTCTCCAGATTGCAATTTCAGTAGTCTGGTTACTAGGGTCAAAATTACCCTAGCAACCAGGCACTGATATGAATAAGAGACTGAATGTGGATAGGAGAGGGCCTGAATAGAAAGCTGAATAATAAAATGTAGCAATAACAATACATTTGTAGCCTTACAAAGCATATAGGTTTAGATGGGGTCAGTGACCCCCATTTGAAAGCTGGAAAGAGTTAGAAGAAGAAGGCAAATCATTTAAAAACAATAGAAAATAAATAATGAAGACCAATTGAAAAATAGCTTAGCATTGGCCATTCTATAACATAATAATATAATAGAAAGCACAGAGTGACTTGGTTGAAATTCCGTTTTAGATACATCAGGCATCAAGTGGATTAACAAACTGCACTGTTTACTTCACACCTTTATTAAAGTTTCTCATAGATCTTGACTGCACAGTTGATGTTCAGTTATGAAGGAGCTGAACCCTATGCCATAAAAGTAATTGATACAGTATATACCAAATAATTTTAGGGTTTTATATCCTATTCAGCATTATGGTTTTTATTTAAATGCAGTTTATTTTAAAGGTTATTTTACACTAACTTTCAGGAGAAGGAGCGCAATAAGAACCTGAAAGTCCATGAGAAAACAACGTATACAACAAGAATGAATGCAAAGCTGGCCGGGTTGCGCAAAGCAATAGAGAAGGAGGAGGCAGAGGAAAGTGCAGAGAGAGACCAGAAAGCCGTAGTGGTACCAGAAAATCCTTCATGGAAACTGGCAGTTACAAGAGGTGCGTGCAAGATGCATTAGGGCCCATTCACTTAACTTGACACAGTGTGCAAAATGCAAATGTCGAGATCAATCGCCATGTTTTCTTTCCACAATTCCACATTTTTCCCCAGAATTCTAGTGACTTTGGTACAACTGCACTGTGTCTACTGCAGTTGCACCTAAATCACCGAAACAGACGAAACCATGTGCACTTTGTCGTAAATCTGGCATAGTTGCAGAGGGGTGGTTCAACTTTAGGTTAACTTTTAGTAAATTATAGAATGGCCAGTTCTAAGCAACTTTTCAATTGGTCATTATTTATTTTTTATAGCTTTTGAATGACTTGCCTTCTTGTTGTTGCTTCATTATATCACTGCTCGTTCTATTCAGAGCCTCTCATATTCATATTCCAGCCTCTTATTCAAATCAGGGCATGGTTGTTAGGGCAATGTGAACCCTAGCAACCAGACTGCTGAAACTCCAAACTTGAGAGAGCTGCTGAATAAAGAGTGAAATAACTCAAAAACTACAAATAATAAAAATGAAAACCAATTGCAAATTGTCTCAGACATCATACAATCTACATCATACTAGTTAACTCAATGGTGAACATCCCCTATAATTAAGTGTACTAGCAGTTGTAATTGAGCCCTCCAGAGTTTGTTCCTACCCCAACAATCTTCAGCAGCAAAGAAAAGATTCCAGTTGGATGGAAAGTCTAATCTCTATTAACATTTTAATCTTTACTTTTTAGATGGACTGGCACAAAAGGAAAGTCTGCACGAGTATATTAATAAGAAGCGAGAGATGTTCCTCCTAGAGGTGAGACAGAACATTTATCATTATAGCATTTGCCTCTTGCATGGGAGTGGGTGCTTTCTTTCACTGTCTCCATGTGTAATGATCATTTACTTACTGGCCTAGTGTAGTAACTATTGTAACTGAAGGACCACTCTTATACTTTTCATTCGCTGACTTCCTACTGATGCAAAACAGAGCTGCATTTAGCTAAAAACAGCACACAGATTACAAATCCTGTCCATTTTAATTGTAATATAATTGTAATTTTTAATTATATACAACCACAGCACAAGGCAAATTTACGAGTGCAAGTGCAATTTAAATAGTTTGCCATGTGTTTTACCCGCAGTGCAGCATTACAGGACACAAACACAAAATAACATGCCCTGCACACAATTTACCAATGCAGGGGCAAATTAGTGTCTGCTTGAGTAAATAGCACTCAAAATACAGCACACATTTTACTTAGTGCATAGGAAGACACTTTTGTCACTTATTTGGCATTAATAATGGCATTAGCATGTAATTCACTAGACACAATCATTTGTGCATGCAGCCGCAGCATGCTAAGGGCATGGTTTCCTTGTGTTTGTATGCCCTATACATTGCACCATCAATGATTTTCATCCCAACATGCTGAACTGTTGCATTGGCACTACAAGCAAAATGTAAGGATCATGTATATTGTATACAGATATGGGATCTGCTATCCCGCAAGCTCCGAATTACGGAAAGGCCGTCTCCCATAGACTCCATTTTATCCAAATAATCCAAATTTTTTAAAATGTCTTTCTTTTTCTCTGTAATAATAAAACATTACCTTGTACTTAATCCAAACTAAAATATAATTAATCCTTATTGGGTTTATTTAAGGTTAAAATGGTTTTCCATTATCTGGAAAACCCCAGGTCCCGAGCATTCTGGATAACAGGTCCCATACCCATACAGCATTTAAGTTTGTGAAACATAATGACTGATGTGTATGGTGGTTTACACTTCAGTTGCATTGGTAGACATGTACTGAAACTCTACATTCCCTATAAGATGTGTACATTCCTACACCATAAGTAATTGGTACAAAGGTGACTGCTTCCATTCTCCTGCACAGGAACAGCCAATACAAGATGGAGTTATACATGCAGCATGAGAATAATACGTCCATGATTTCCAAATGATTAATACTCTGTGTTCCACTTCTCAGTATGCCCTCATAGTAAAAAGAGATGAAATCCAGAAGCTGGAGAACATGGCCGCAGCAGAAGAGATGAAGCTAGAGAAGGCTGAACAGTATTTGGAGGAAGATGCCATGAGGTTCGATGAATTTTTGAAACAGAACGACCGGAACTCTGTGGAAGCCTTAAAGCTGTGAGTGCAACAGTTTCTGTCAGTTACTGGCCATGTTCCAAATAGCTAAAGGCTTCCCGGCCCACTATTGACCAGAAAGCAAAAAGAAAGATTTCATGGTCTATTACATAGATACAGATATAGTTCCCCTACAAGTGCAACACTCTCAGAGCAGGCTGTACATGAGGCACAGATTATGACTGTAATAGGGTTTGTAATAAGCTGATACAGCAATTCCAATTCATAAGATACTATATTTTTATCATAAATCTCTTTTAAGGTTAGTTGTCCTTTAAGTACACAGCTCTTAGATGAATAATGGAGAAAGCCTAGACCCGCTGTATTCTATATTTCACCATCAAAAACAACACCCTGCTTAATCCCTGCTCTCTTCTGCGTGACTCCCTTCTCAGGGCTGACAAGGAAACCAAGGCAAAAATGGAGAAAGTTGCACAAATCAAAAGTCAAACTGCGCTGATGATGAATACAAAAAGGTATTATTAGTATTATTATTAGCCAATATGGAATCCCTCTTCTGTTTTCCACAGTTAATTTACTAATGTACGTACTTACAATGTCTAGCTGTAACATAATTCAATTTACATTTAAGGGTAAGTAAAACTATAGCATTAAAAAAAAAAGTTAACTAAAAAGTAATTTTTAGAAAAAAATCGGGCTAGTCCTAGCAATTCATAGCAAGCAATTAGCAGGTAGAACTTCCTCTAGAAGTGGACCGTAACTGTGGGACAGCAGGTATAGTAGGGAGAGATGGTGCCTATAGTAACAGTGGGATAATAGTCTCTGGGAAGGGAGTGTGACTGTGGGATAGCAGGTATAGTAGGGAGAGATGGTGCCTATAGTAACAGTGGGATAATAGTCTCTGGGGAGGTAGTGTGACTGTGGGATAGCAGGTATAGTAGGGAGAGATGGTGCCTATAGTAACAGTGGGATAATAGTCTCTGGGAAGGGAGTGTGACTGTGGGATAGCAGGTATAGTAGGGAGAGATGGTGCCTATAGTAGCAGTGGGATAATAGTCTCTGGGAAGGGAGTGTGGCTGTAGTAGGCATAGTAGGGAGAGATGGTGTCTATAGTAACAGTGGATAATAGTCTCTGGGAAGGGAGTGTGACTGTGGGATAGCAGGTATAGTAGGGAGAGATGGTGCCTATAGTAACAGTGGATAATAGTCTCTGGGAAGGGAGTGTGGCTGTAGTAGGTATAGTAGGGAGAGATGGTGCCTATAGTAACAGTGGGATAATAGTCTCTGGGAAGGGAGTGTGACTGTGGGATAGCAGGTATAGTAGGGAGAGATGGTGCCTATAGTAACAGTGGGATAATAATCTCTGGGAAGGGAGTGTGTTTGTAGAATAGCATGTGATGTGATGTTGGTGCTGTGCCATGTTGATAACTGATATTACTTCCCCCCCCCTCCTCACTGCCAGTGACATTTCCAAATGTGAAGAGATCCTAAGGGAATATCTGATGTACAAAGAGTTCCTCTACAAACTGTCCCCCAATGAATGGAGAGAAGAGATGGCAAAAAAGAATGCAGAGAGAAAGAAACCACCTGCTACTCCTTTGCCTGTGGAAAAGGAGAAAAGGGGCTCCATGGCTAAAGTGTCCATGTCTCCTGATATGACAAAGAGTAAGCAGAGAGAGGGGCGTTGTGGTACCCATTGTCCCTTTTATTATCATCTGTACCTTTCAGCTGAATAGAAAAATAAACGCATGAGCTAGGTTTACTGCATTCTGTAATTGATGGATATACATTTCTGTAGGTCACCCAAATGAATGTATCTGTGTCACAGTGTGCTTATATCTACACACCCAGCATGACTCCAAGCTGGGTGAGCCCCATAAGTATCAGCCACATCTTTAAGACTGTATAGCCCTCCTGTAGTGTCGCTTGCAGGGTGAGAGCAGTGCAATAACCAGTGAAAAATATTTTCCAGAGTCAGAGAGCAGATTGTCGGTACATGGCATACAGAGCAGAGACTCCACTAGAGATGGCCGCCGACTCTCCAGGCAAAGCATTAAAGGACCAGCTATTAAAAAGATGTGAGTATAAAGATGTACTTACATTCAGCAAGTGCCATAACAAGGGTTGTCATCAGTGTTGTACCATTTAGGGCCTACCATCCAGCCCTCCTCCTCTCAGAACTAGTGGTGGAGACAGTGTCTTATTGTATACAGGTTGTATTATATAGATAGGGTTAATGGAGTTTTACCCACTCTATTCATCAGACAATAATTCTAAAAAGATATAGAGCAGCAGGGATGAAAGCTAGGAAGAATGGTAAACCCTCAGTCCTAACTACATGTATTTTAACAAGGATGTCCATCATCTAACTTGTAGGCAACTGTCCCTGAATAGGCAAAACCTAAAATTAACAGAGACCCAAGATAATGAAGGGTGAAAGTCCCATTGGGCTTAGGTTCAGGTTGTGTAGGTGCAAGGTTTTCCACTATGTAATTTGGTTTTAGACTTTCTCACAGCACAACCACAGTTAGTTAAAGGACCAGTACTAAAAATTATGAAGTTCAAAATGTATTCTATACCCCTCTAACAATGCATCTACCCTGCACAATGTTTCATATTTCAAGTGCTTTATGTACAATTACCATTAAAAAAATTCTCTTCCTGTTCTCTAAAAAAGGCGATAGGGTGACTTCAGTTGTGCAAGACACCTGCGTGCACGCTCCACAGCAGCTCTCGACATCACCTTCTGAAACCGGAAGCCATTTGCTGCAGCTTTAGAAAGGATTTTCTCTCCCCTTGTGTTTTAACGCAGCAAGATTTATTGCTGTATGTGCTGCGAGCAGGAAAGGCAGCACCCAGGTCAGCCATAAAGCCACAGTCAGTCTGCTGCACATTCCTTCACCTGCTCGCAGCACTTAACGCGCAGCACTTAAAGGGCATGTAAAGTCTAAAATCGAATAAGGCTAGAAATGCTATATATTGTATACTAAATATAAACATAAACTTAGTGCACCCCAAGCCTAATTGAACAAATAATTTATGCTTTTAAAGTTGGCTACAGGGGGTCACCATCTTGTAACTTTGTTAAACATCTTTGCAAGACTAAGACTGTGCACATGCTCAGTGTGGTCTGGGCTGCTTAGGGATCATCATAAACAAAGCTGCTTGAGTTCTGCATGGCTGGAAATTAAGGTGGGGGCTCCTCCTGCTGTTCATAAGTATGATTGTTTCCCTGCTCAGCAGTTAGGGACCATCTGACAATTCCTATACACAGCAGTAAATGAAGGGAGAATTTCACTGCATACAGTCAGGTTTTTTATAAAAACGGTACACATTTTTTAATTAAAGTATATTGGAGATAGGTTTCTTTTTCATTAAAGAAAGTAAAAATGGATTTTTATTTTTTGCCTTTACATGCCCTTTAACTTGCAGCACAGCAATATGGAAGTAATGATGCCAATGTGCACCCTCCCCCTGAACGTAATTTGCAGGAATGCAGGGGAGAGAAAACCCTTTCTAAAGCTTTAGCAACTGGCTTTCGGTTTGAGGAGGTGATGTTGGGAGCTGCTGTGGAGCGCACACGTTGGTGTTTGGCACAACCTAAGTTGCCCTATCGCCTTTTTAGAGAACAGGAAGAGAACTTTTTTAATGGTAATTGTACATAAAGCACTTGAAATGCGAAACATTGTGCAGGGTAGATGCATTGTTAGAGGGGTATAGAGTAAATTTTTTACTTAATTTTTAGTTTTACTGGTCCATTAAGATTGGCAAAAAGAAATCAAATTTGATAAAACAAAGTACTGGTTCGCCGCAGGGGTGTGTACTTTCACCATTACTTTTTACACTAATGACATATTATTGTATGGCCCGGTTTTACTCTAATCATATTATCAAGTTTGCTGATGACACAATTGTGATCAGCCTAATTAGAGACAACAATGAATAAGAATACAGAGAGGAAGTCAATCAGATGGAAACTTGGTGCGTTAACTTATCTCTCAATGTTCAAAGAACTAAAGAGCTGATAATTGATTTTAGAAAAGTGCACCCAGTTCATAAGGTTTTTCAGATAAATGGCTCCATTGTTGAGAAAGTTAATAATACTAAATTTCTTGGGGTTCATATTTCAGATGACCTCACATGGAGTCTAAATTCCTCTGCTTTGGTTGGTAAAGCACAAAATCGGCTTTTCTAAGTAAATCTCGCTAGATCTGTACTTGTGCCTTTTTACACAGGAGTTATTGACAAATTCTATCATGGTGTGGTATGGCAACTGTAGTGCTAGTGACAAGAGGCTGCAAAAAATTGTGAGGACGGCAGGTGTAATTATTGTAGAGTTTTTGCCTTCAATTCAAGAGATGTTAAGGTAACGTAAGGTATCCAGTATAGTGGATGATCCTTCACACCCTTTTAAAGGAGAATTCAACCCTTTGGCAAAAAAAACCCTACCCCCACCCCATGTAGACCCCCCCTCCTCTCCCCAGCCTAACTTTTTACTTACCCCTCTGCGCAGATTCAGGCATCAGAGTTCACGGCAGCCATCTTCCGGGTCTTCGGTAAGCTGAGACGGAGACTGACGAATCGGCGTATGCGCAGTTGGAGCAATTTACTGGTTTTCAACAACTGCGCATGTGCCAAAAAGGATGGAAATTGGCGAAGCGCCGGAAGAAGACACAAAGACCCGGAAGGTGGCTGACATTAACTCCGATGCCTGAATCTGCGCCGAGGAATAAGTATAAGTAATATACTTAGTAAGTGGCATTTCATCAGGGTGGCAGTTAGGCTGGGGAGAGGAGGGAGGGGGGTCTACGTGGGGGGGGGGCTTTTTTGCTATAGGGTTGAATTCTCCTTTAATACGTTTTTTAAACTGCTGCCATCTAGAAGGAGATATCGTAGCATTCATGCACTTTCATCCAGGTTTTGTAACAGTTTTATCCCTCAAGCTGTAAGACTTTTAAATGAGCAACTGCTCTCTTAAAATTACGGGTAACTAACTGGTCTTTTTATAGAAATTCAATGTTTTTAGGCTTCTGTTTTTAATCCTGCCCCTCATAGACTAGATTTAAAGGGGTTGCACATGGGAGTTGAAGGTCAAGGCGGGTCGTTAGGATTGGGTTTGCTTAGATTGCACATATTATGGGTTATGCACAATAAATGCACCTTATTCTTGGTTTTGAGAGGAGGTAACTTATATGTTCTTTATTGCACAACATAGTGATGGATCGTAAAAGATAGATAATATGAATTGTGGTAATATAGGCACAAAAATAGTACCTTATATTAGGTATAATCAGGCACAATTACTGCACTTTATAGTAAGGTTGGTAGTAGATTTTAGGTAAGGTGCGATCGCACAAATAAATGGCACAAAAAATAAAGAAAAACTCGGGTTAAAATGAAGGAGAGGGAGCTGGAAAAATGGGGTTTCTTCTTTGTATTTTATTTATATATTCTTGGCTTGAAAATGTACACTCAAATATGTTTTGATTTTTTTAACACAGTACAGTATATGTTTGTTTTGGGAGTATGTGTAATATGTATGTGGTCTGGAGCGGGGCAGGGACATTGCAATTCCATCTCATTATGTATGCATTTCTTTCTTGTATGCAGAGATGACAATAAATATGACTATGAATTCACATGCTCCGTTAGGCATATAATGGCACAATGATCTTACCAGGAACTAACTTGGTAATTGGTAGGGGGTCATTGGTAAGGGAACTCGCATACTGAGCAGAGATTTCTGCTGGGCACTACATTTTGGATTGCATGGATGACTGTCCCCAAGCTTAGTTTATTATAACAAATACTATCAGTTAAACTCAGGGCCTCTAGCCATTAGAACTAAAACTCTGATAATAAACCAACATCCATTGGAGAATGCTAGAATTAGTTGTCCGCTGCAGCTTTTGGGGCCACGTATCTTTGACTTATGTATTCTGTTGCCACAGGAGTATCGCAGCACAAGCAGAAGACGAGAAGGACACCACAGAAAGCCTGATATCCTCAGACAGTGAAGAGGTTGGTATCACATAAATAACAAATATAACAACTGGCTAACTGTGTAGCAACACTGAGCAGTTGTGCAGGGGAAGCGACAATGATATAGAAGACTGTTGCTTCCTAATTGGCTCTTTTACAAGCCTTACAAACACTGCCACCCATACACTATAGTATTCAAAGCACTTAGACCAGAGAAAAGGAGTAACAGTATAGGTGCAACATGGCTGATCTTGGGGCATAAATATTATGTAGTCTTCTATGCTATCTGCTATGGTCCATCCTTACAGTTTTACACTTCCATCGAGCTATATCCTTTCTTGGTATTGCATGCTCAGTATGTGCTGATGAGACGCTGTACCCTTGGGAGGTGTAATAGCAAACTGGGTTCAACTGGACTCACTTTATCTTCCCCAGGAGGCCGAGCTGTATTTCACTGATCCACAACAGCTGCTGGACATTTTCTCCGAGCTTGAGGAGCAAAACCTTTCTTTGATTCAAAACTCACAGGAGACAGAAGAGTCCCTCGAGGAGATCAAGCAAAGTATCACCAGTACGCAGGATAAAATGTAAGCGTGGCCACGAGACACATAATTTCCAAACGCAGATCTCTGACAGATTATGTTTTTGTGAAATAAACCAGGCTTCAACAGACTTGCAAATGGGACCTTCAAATAAGGTTGTCTAGCGTTTCAGGACTTCAGGTACCACCAGGACCACCAAACATGAGCTACAAGAGATATGCCACCAGTATAGGCTAGAACACAAGATATACTGACACACATAAATAGACAGCTTGTTTTTTGTATGCTGAACCCAAATCTGTACAACTCAATCCAATGTAGTGCAATAATGTCGCTGCCCAGCGATAAGATAAATAGTCCAGCTGTTCTTCATAGGCTATTGTACCAAACTCTATTAGGAACAGGATGCCATTAAGAAGGTAGATAGTGCTGTCCTAAAGTATGTATTCTGTGATTAAGATGTTATTTTTGCTTCAGGGAGAAGGAGACGCAGCAGTTAAAAGATCACATTGACCAGCTGAAGGCTTCTATTGCCAAAGAGGAGGAGAGGGCAGCTGAGCTGGAGCTGAAGTCTCGAGTCTTTGCTTTTGGGCAGTACAAATCTGAAGATCAGGTTGGTCCAGCACAGTTATAAAACATTTGCTCCCCACATATTTCCATATGTATAGCTGAGTGGGAGCTGCTATGATGTTCTCTATAGATCATGTTAGAAGAGTGCAATATATATTTTTGACAAACATCATGGTTGAATGGCTTTGCCAATATAATCAATATGACTGCATTATCTGTTAATGCCACTTGGGGTGCTGTTGTAGTTTATGCTGAAGGCCTCTGTACCCAACAACTCCTACTGCACTTCCCTGTCATACTATATGAGAAGCAGGAGGTTTATGGCAGACAAGAGGGAGTATCAATAAAGAACGTGGAAGTCCATCAAGTTACTTGGCCTGACTTGCTAAATACTTGTATGGTTGTCATACAAAAAGTCCCTGGAGATCTTGAGCAGATTGGTGGCCCCATACATCAGTGGGAGGGTCACAGCTGAGCTGTGGGCTTCCAGCTCTGTTTTATAACTAGATGTCTATTGAACTGATTTGGTAAGAGACACTTGCCATGAACTCCTTTGGAAAAAAACTCATTAACCAGTTGAGTCCAAGATAATAACAGTAGAGAAAACAGTTGATTATGGAGAGTCAGTCTAACCTGTGATGTTATATTACCCCCAGGAAAAGATGCTGGCAGTGCTGGGAGAAAAGGTTGAGGAAGTGTACAGAGCGTGTATTGGGGAGAATCGTTCAAACTTTAATGTCCTACAAATGTTGATGGCTATAGAGCATCAGCTGGAGGAACTACTGGACAACATTGAGATGATCCCTCAGAAGAGGCTGGAAATTGCAGAGAAAGCCAAAGAAAAGGAGAGGAGGCTAAGGTGAGGTAGACAAGCAGGAATAAATGCAAACCAACCCTGAGAGTGTATGCCAACATGTTACTTTCATGACCTGAAGTGGTTAAGGTTCTAGTACTGGCAGAGATCGAGCATGTCAGTGCATAGGTCTGACTGACTGACAAGAATGTCATAGTGAGCCAAGTGCAACAGTTAAACTGAATACGATGTACATCAGGCAAAATTAGCACTCGTACATTCTGTCTTGAAATGCAACGAACGAACAAACGAAATGCAAAAAACTGTTAAACTCTTTCCATATAGTGGGATGAGTAGTCACTATACTACATGTTTGGGGACCAGATTATAATAAAATCATGGTGTCATTCAAAGAGGTCAGTGAAGCTCTTCAGAAGTCCAAGTGCCATAACATTTCTGGGAGGATGAAATCCCTTCTCCAGATTTCTAGTTACACAGCCCTGACTCTCCAACTCACCATTCATAACATCTAGTCGCTAACTCCACCTGCTACGAGGACATGCCACCCATTTTTGAATCTGTGATTCAGGCCCATCCAGCACAAAATGGGACAGTAAATGCTTTCCATTTAGACAATTCATAAACTTATAGGGTGATTTGCAAGGAACAAAAAGGCAAAGTAACCCTTGAAACAAATTAATGTAAAATTGTTTAAAGCCATTTAGACTTTTTTTTCCTAGTTTTCAAAATCTTAGCAGGTTTTTAATTTCATTTCTGCTAAATTCCGATTACCTTTCCTTTTTCTTGATATCACAACCCTTATTCCCCATGATTTTCTTCAGGTTAAGAGAGGAGAAAATTAAGCAGCAGAAGCAACATCAGGAGGAACGCTTGCGTAAAGCTCTGGAAAGAGCCCAAGCCGATCCCAAGAAAACAGTAAGTGAGGTTATAATAAAGTGCTGAGAGTTATACAGTATGTAGGGTATATATATGCCCTTTAATTCCATACATTCTCTCTTACAGACTGGCCGGAAGCTCATGTCTCGCTCAGACCCTCCAGCGCCCAAGCTCAGAATAGACAAGGACCAGGACAAGATTGACAAAGAGAAGGAGGAAGCGTTGCTGTTTTTCAGTTAGCCACCTCTCCGTTTATTGTTACGTGGAGTGAAAATGTGACTTCAACATTATTAGTTACATTATTGTTAGTTAAATTTTTTAAACCACTGGGAATGGCAGGCATGGGAATTAGGGATTTGTTAGGCAGATATACTCCTCCACTACACGTACAGTTGAATGTCTGTGCCAGCCTAAAGGGAGGTAGAGAAATGATCTGTACAAGTGAGACAATCATGATTTGCTTTCAGTCTGTGGAATCGGGTGTCCATGTAAAAAAATTCTATTTTCTTTTCTCTTTCTGGCAGTTCAGATATTGTTCATGTAACTTTTCTACATGGTAAACTGAACTGAATGAGCTCATGTTCAAAAAGGGGCTATGTTCTGCCTGTAAATGACAAGGAAAGTCATAGTTCTGAGTTGTTAAACCCCACCCCAAAAATATAATCACTTATCTCGGACCCATGCTGGTGCTTTTTTTCTTTGCCGACATACATTAAAATCCTGCAGCAGGTCGGGTACCCTGCGGGATGGGAGTAGGATTTTCGGGTGCGGGTATATATGCGGGTTGCAAGGTCTCATCTAAATTTATGTTATATTGTCTATATTTTCTCCTTTTAAAATTTGACTAAACTTTTTTTTGTCCCTGCCCACTTTTGATGATGTAATTTCCAGTTTGCAGCAACATCACTTCCTGTTTAATAGTGGTCGGTGAGTTGCAGATGGGGCTGTGGACAGAGTCAGACTGGGCCGGCGGGACAGATCTGGGCCCAGATCTGCTTCTTAATGAAAAAAAAAAATATGTGTGCATACTCTGTGCCACGCGCATGCCCACCGGCGCGTCAAATGTGTCACAGCACACAAATGTGGTGCAGCATGCCGGCACTGCAAGGGGGGCCCAGGGGCACTAGCCCCGATGGGCCCCCCAGTCCAGCCCTGGTTGTGGATAAGGCAGTTGTGGGTCGGGTAGCGGATCAAAGTGGGTAAGTATGCAGGTTGCAGTTCGGGTCACGGGCTGCGGGTTTTGGTCGGGCTCGGATCAGGGTGCTATAAATTGGTTCCGTGCAGGACTCTAACGTATTTATCTCAGGGTATCCTCTATGTGAGCACCTTCACTATGCTTCCCGTGTATGACTGGCACATGCACAGTATTCATGCTACTAAGCACAAACACCACAAGGAACTCCTGGGAGACTGACAAAAGTTTGGCAGGGGGCAGAGGCTAAAATGTAAAGCTTTAAGTTAAGGTTGGCCTTTAAAAACTTTCCTATATTATGTCAGATAGTCAGTGTTGCCCTCTGCAGGAAGTTATCATACCAGCATTGCCCTACAGGTAAGGGAGAGGGTTTCCTTTACAATCACCTGCAGGGGCTGGAATAGGCAAGGGATTGCTGGTGTAAATTGTTGGGATTTAGGCAATTGTAGAGGTAAAAACTCACTGAAATATGAGGGTCTTTGTGGGATACATATCTATCTAAGGATTTGCATGAGAGAATGTCAGCCCAATACCCATGTTACCCTTCTTCACAGGCAGTGGGAGACACAAAGTGTTTGTCTGAAACATCAGAAAATATACCGCCTGTCATTGCTCCTAGTGGTAGTGAATGCTACTGGACACAATGGTGACAGCTAGAACTTGTTGCCATATGTTTGTAATGGTGTATAGCATATCTGACTCTACACAGTAGTGATGTGCAGGCCGGCCTGATACCCATATGATCAGGCAGGTTCGGAGCAACTTTGCTGCGCTGTTTGTGGGTCTCAACCTTAAGACTGCCAGCTACTGGTTTTATAGGTGTGCGCTTCCCCTCCCCTTTTGTGACATCATCGGCAGGTCAGCATAGGACATCGCTAATACACAGAGTCTGTCCACATTCTCCACCATTAACTGTCCTGGGAATACACAGGAACCAGAGATCACTGTCATGATTTTTATTTTTTAATTACACTGCAAATAATTCACTCTACAATATAAAATTTCATTCCTGAACCAGCAAGTGTATTTTTTTTAGTTGTAATATTGCTGTGTAGGTGCCATCTCAGGTCATTTTGCCTGGTCATGTGCTTTCAGAAAGAGCCGGCACTTTAGGATGGAACTGGTTTCTGGCAGGCTGTTGTTTCTCCTACTCAATGTAACTGAATGTGTCGCAGTGGGACCTGGATTTTACTATTGAGTGTTGTTCTTAGATCTAAGTAGAAAAACAGCAGCACTCCCATCCTGTAAAAATAAAAGCACCTTTATTATTTCATACGGCAACTTCAACAACGTTTCGGCCCATCCAGGTCCTTTTGTCAGCTTGAAAAAGGACCTGGATGGTCCAAAATGTTGCTGAAGTTGCCGTACAAAATAATAAAGGTGGTTTTAATTTTATAAAATGGAAGTGCTGCTATTTTTCTAATTTGAGCTATAAGGAATGTGAACACATCTTTTGCGTGCTCCCCCCCAGAAGAAAATACATATAACATGCTGGAAGACATTGTTGTTTTTGTTGTTCTTAGATCTACCAGGCAGCTGTAATCTTGTGTGAGGGAGCTGCTATCTGGTTACCTTCCCATGGTTCTGTTGTTTGGCTGCTGGGGGGAAAGGGAGGGAGGTGATATCACTCCAACTTGCAGTAAAGAGTAAACCCCTTCTTAAAGCTATCTAATGTATCAGCCTGTACCACTGATTCAGGGAGAGAATTCCACATCTTCACAGCAATCACTGGAAAAAAAACCTTTTCTTCTAATCGGAATGGGTGACCTTGTGTCAGCTGGAAAGACCTACTGGTAAATAAAGCATTAGAGAGATTATTATATGATCCCCTTATATATTTATACATACTTATCATATCACCCCTTAATCTCCTCTTCTCCAGCATGAACATCCCCAATTTGGCCAGTCTTTTTCCATACCTTTTACCAGCTTAGTTGCCCTTCTCTGTACCCTCTCTAATACAATGTTACAGAGCCTGCAGAGAAATAAGCTGAAGGCAAGTAGTGCGGACAATCAACATTGACCAGGCTCAGTCCATTGTTCTACTGAAGGCAGATTGTTGTCAGTAAAGGTGGCCATAGACGTAACAATTACGATCTTTCTTGGAAAAGATCTTTCCAAGAAAGATCGTTCGTTTTAACACACACGTGTAGAGCTGAATCGTATATACAGGAAGACATACGGAAAGAAATAGAATTTTACCTGTATCTGATGATTCAGCACTAACAATGGGCGATGTTTGGATCCCTTCAAAGGCACCCGATCAAATTTTTCCGTCCAGCCCGATCTCCAAGTCTTCTGCTGATATTGGTCGGCTCTTTTTCCACCACGCAACGAATATCGGACGAAAATTCGTTTTGTGCGATATCTGTGCGTCTATGGCCACCTTAAGAGTTCACAGAGCTTTGTGATCATTAAGGTGTCAGGCAACTGAAAGTTAAAGGGGTTGTTCACCTTTAGATTAACTTTTAGTATGATGTAGAGAGTGATATTCTGAGACAAGTTGCAATTGGTGTTCATTTTTTATTTGTGCTTTTCTTTTAGTTATTCAGCAGCTCTACAGTTTGCAATTTCAGCAATCTGCTAGGGTCCAAATTACCCTAGCAGCCGTGCATTGCTATGAATAAGAGACTGGACTATGAATAGGAGAGGCCTGAATATAAAGATGAGAAATAAAAACAACCAAATACTTGGAGACAATGTGGTGAAGTTGGCACATTATTACACACGTTCTGGTCCTGTTCCAAACTACAAACGCTATGGGATGGCACAGCGAACTTACTAACCAAAGTAACAACTCATAATCTGCCTAGGGATCCTTTAACCCATCTTATAGGAAAGCCATTCCCTCAGCTCTCCAAACAGTCCCAGACCTTGGCTAACCAGATTTCAACGGCTACAAGACTAGCCATAGCTGCCAAATGGAAATCTTTGGATTCCCCAACTTTGTCGGAGGTGATAAACCGAGTCAATAGCAATCGATTTTTTGAGGAAAGAATAGTTATTTTTTTGCAGAATAAAACCCCCAAATATCTACAGGTCTGGTCTGTTTGGGTGCTTGAGGGTCTGACGGAGTAATGCACGATTGTTATTAGGTTAACTTAGGAATCTGGCACAACATAACCTTACCCAAATATATTGTTGATATTAGCTCATGTTATGATACGAACCGAAGGCTGAATGTTCTTGTTCTGTTGATTTTCTACGCTAATCTTCTCAAACTTTTGCTTCTTCTTTTCCCCCTCTCCACATACTTCCACACCCCTCTTTCCCTTTTTTTGTCCCTCTGCCTAACCTTCTCCTACTCTCTATTTCTTCCTACTAAATACTCTTTAAAATTGATAGAGCCTCATACATCATGTAAATGATCATCATGAGCACTCGGGTGTTATTGTGAATGGCTCATGATTCTGTATTATTTACTTGCTCATCAATAAAAATTTAAGTTACAAAAAAAAAAAAAGTAACAACAACAATAAATGTGTAGATTGACAAAACATTTGTTTTTTAGAAGGTGTCAGTGACCCCATTTAAAAAGAAGAAGGAAAAGGCAAATAACTCAAAAACTATAAATTCATAAATAATGAAGACCAATTGAACATTCTATAACATACTAAAAGTTACCTCAAAGGTGAACCACCCCTTTATAGGGTTATGTATCAGCATAAAGGCTTTCATCCAACCAGAGGTGTTGCCAATAGAGCCCGGAAGCTCCTGGTTTGGGCAGCATTGTTACTGTTGAATAGTTAAGTCATATTTATCAATATTCAATTTCAACATTTTGAAAACTAGATTTTCAGCATTTATTCAGCCCCAAAAAAAAACCTCAAAGAAACTGGCATATAAAAGCTAGATAGTTGTCGTAGAAGTCACTGGGAGTTGGCAAAATTCAAGTGATTTTTCAATTCGAGTTTTTGAGCTGAATTCAAAATTTGGCAGAATAATTGAAAATGAAGGATAGAATGAATTTCACTGTGTTAAGAGGGGTTTATTTTTGGTTTGTCGGTATGCAATTGAGTTTTCAGGATTATTGTTTTTCAATAAATAAGAGCACATGACAGTTTGGGGAATTTGAGGAAAAAAATGGAAAATACAAAAATGAGATTTTTGGTAAAGTATTCCCCTAAGCATGTGAACACTGAAGAGTCTCCCAGTTCACTCATTATGTGCGATGTAGGATTGGGAAAGGAATCCAATGATGTTATGTAACACACATATACCCATATGTAGCAAGCGGGAGGCTCATATTTTAAATTACATTGATTATAAAAATTAAAAGTACAGAGGACAAAGAAACAAAATTGGAACAAAACACTATCCCCTTATGCAATAAAAGGCATGTCTTACCCAGGTGCAGTAACCCATAGCAACCAATAGGTTTGTTTTTAAACAGGTGACCAGGAATAGCTACATGCTGATAGGTTGCTATACAGTTAGGTCCATAAATCTTTGGACAGAGACAAGTTTTTTTTCTAATTCTGGTTCTGTACGTTACCACAATGAATTTTAAATAAAACAACTCAGATGCAGTTGAACTGCAGACTTTCAGCTTTAATTCAGTGGGTTGAACAAAAAGATTGCATAAAAATGTGAGAAACTTTTTTTTAACACAATCGCTTCATTTCAGGGGCTCAAAAGTAATTGGACAATTGACTCAAAGGCTATTTCATGGGCAGGTTTAGGCAATTCCTTCATTATGTCATTATCAATGAAGCAGATAAAAGCCCTGGAGTTGATTTGAGGGGGGGGGTGCTTGTATGTGGAAGATTTTGCTGACAACATGCGGTCAAAGTAGCTCTCCATGCAGGTGAAACAAACAGAAAAAACCCATCTGAGAAATTTCTATAATTTTAGGAGTGGCAAAATATACAGTTTGGTACATGCTGAGAAAGAAAGAAAGCAATGGTGAACTTCACAACGCAAAAAGACCTGGACGTCCACGGAAGACAACACTGGTGGATGATCACAGAATCATTTCCAACAGCCAAACAAGTGAACAACACTCTCTAGGAGGTAGGCATATCCGTATCCAAGTCTACCATAAAGAGAAGACTGCATGAAAGTAAATATAGAGGGTGCACTGCAAGGTACTTTTAAAGGAGAATTCAACCCGTAATAAAAAAAAAAAAAAGAACCTTCCCCCTACCCTGGGTAAACCCCCTGGGACACTAGTGTTTATCCATGATGTGACACAGGACAGAAGCACAAGAATGAATTCTGATGTGTTCAGAGACACTGTCTGCTCAAATCCAGCTAAATGCAGTCAAATTGATTGGGAGGCGTTTCATAATGACCCAAAACATACAGACAAAGCAACCCAGGCGTTTATTAAAGCAAAGAAGTGGAATATTTTTGAATGGTCAGTCATCTGATCTGAACCCAATTGAGCTGCATTGCACCTGTTGAAGACTAAACTTCAGACAGAAAGGCCCACAAACAAACAGCAACTTAAAGCCGCTGCAGTAAAGGCCTGGCAGAGCATTAAAAAGGAGGAAACCCAGAATCTGGTGATGTCCGTGAGTTCAAGACTTCAGGCCGTCATTGCCAGCAAAGGGTTTTTAACCAAGTATTAGAAAACAGGATTTTTTGATACTCACCGTTAAATCCTTTTCTCTGTAGTCGATAGGGGGACACAGGGAACAGCTGGGGTTAAGCTCCACCCTCCGGAGGCAGGACACTTGAATAATTGATTAAAGGGGCGTGACCTAGGGTCTGGCTTAACCCGGTGCTACGCCAACCTAATCAGTTTGTACCAAAGAGACTGCTAGCATAAGAACAAAACAAAACTGAATGAGCAGAACGGTAACTCAGGGAGTATTCCCTTATGGACCAACGTGGTCAACATCTCGCCGCGGGGCGGGAAGCCCTGTGTCCCCCTATCGACTACAGAGAAAAGGATTTAACGGTGAGTATCAAAAAATCCTGTTTTCTCTGTCGTCTCAGGGGGACACAGGGAACAGCTGGGGACTTAACAAAGCAGCCCCGAGAACAGCAGGGTGGGAGCGGAAGAGATCGGTACACATTATTGTACCACAGAATGTAACACCTTACGGCCAAACGAGGCCTCAGAGGAAGAAAAGGTGTCAAGTCTGTAGAACTTTGTAAATGTGTGCACAGAGGACCAGGTGGCCGCTCTGCAGATCTGATCCAGGGAGGCCGAGTTGCGCCATGCCCAGGAAGCTCCCATAGCTCTGGTGGAATGAGCACGCACTCCGTCAGGAGGAGATCTTCCTTTAGAGACATAAGCTAGACGGATGAGTTCCTTCAGCCAGCGTGCAATGGAAGTCTTAGAGGCTGCCATGCCTCTGCGGGATCCTTCGGGAATCACAAACAACCGCTGGGAACGTCGAAAGGTTTTCGATTTCTCTATATACCAGCGGAGCGCTCTGACGACATCGAGACTATGAAGTCGTCTTTCTTTAGTGTTAGCCGGATCCGGGCAAAGGGAAGGTACGATAATTTCCTGGTTGATGTGGAACGAAGACACAACCTTGGGTAGAAATGATGGAACAGTGCGCAGAACAGCCTTATCCTTGTGGAAAACCAGGTAAGCGGGATCACAGGAGAGAGCACTGAGTTCGGATACTCGGCGTGCCGACGAAATCGCCACTAGGAACACTACCTTCCAGGTAAGTAGCTTGTCAGAGATAGTACCCATGGGTTCGAAGGGAGGATCCAGTAAGGCTGCAAGGACAAGGTTGAGATCCCAACCTGGGATCGGAGGGCGGAACGGTGGTGCCACATGGGCAACACCTTGCAGGAAGGTATGAACGGTATCTTCGAGGGCCAGTCGAGAATGGAAGAGGGCTGATAGCGCCGATACTTGTACCTTCAGTGAGCTAAGCTTGAGACCCAGTTGAAAGCCTTGTTGTAGAAAGGACAAGATTCTTGGTATGTCGTAATCCAGAAAAGGGAACCCGGCCTCTCGGCACCAACTCCAGTAGCTGCGCCATACCCTATGGTAAGCTTTGGACGAGGTAGGTTTGCGAGATTTCAACATCGTGGTAATGACCTCTTCAGATATGCCTCGTCTCCGCCAATTGTCCGCTTCAATAGCCAGGCCGTCAAAGCGAAGAGGCCCGGATTGTGGTGTGGTATGGGCCCCTGGAGAAGGAGATCGTCCCTGGCTGGTAGTCGCACTGGTGGAGACACCGACATCTCTTGAAGATCGGAGAACCATGTTCTTCTGGGCCAATAGGGGGCTATTACAATGACCCTGATGTTCGATCGTCGTATCTTTTTGAGAACCCTGGGTAACATGGGCAGAGGAGGGAAGACGTAGGCTAGGTCGAAATGCCAGCTTTGAGTCATGGCATCCACTCCTGCTGCTAACGGATCCCGGGTGCGAGCGAAGAACGATTGTACTTTGCGGTTGTTTCTGGAGGCCATCAGGTCTATCTGGGGAAGGCCCCACTGACTGACTAGGTGGGAGAACACCTCTGGGTGAAGCTCCCATTCTCCTGGGTCTAGTTGGTTTCGACTGAGGAAATCCGCTTTCGTGTTGTTCACCCCTGGGATGTGGATGGCTGATAGCCGTACGGAGTGTAGTTCTGCCCAGCTTAGAATCTGTTGGGCCTCCGCTAGAGCTGCCTTGCTGCGGGTTCCTCCTTGTCTGTTTATGTAGGCGACCGTGGTGGAGTTGTCGCTCTGAACTCTCACTGATCGTGTCTGCAATTGCTGCGTCCAGTGCTGGAGAGACAGTCGGACTGCCCGAAGTTCTAGGATATTTATTGGGAGAAGTGTTTCGGGAGCGGACCATAGTCCTTGTACGGATAGGTTGTCCCATGTCGCCCCCCAGCCCAGAAGACTGGCGTCGGTGGTTATCACTGTCCAATCCGGAATTGCCCAGGATTGGCCCGTTGACAGATTGTCCCGTTGTAGCCACCACAGGAGGGAGTCCCTTGTCGACTGTAGAAGATTGATCCTCTGAGAGAGTTGACCTCCCTTCCAGCGGGACAGTATGTTGGCTTGGAGAGGTCTCAGATGAATCTGGGCGAATGGTACCGCCTCCATGGATGAGACCATTGATCCCAATACTTTCATGGCCAGATGAACTGTGGGAAACTGGAGGGAAGCTAGATGGTGAATTTGATCTCTCAACTTTCTCTGTTTGTCCAGTGGAAGAGTAACCCGCTGGGAAAGGGTGTTGAACTCCAACCCCAGAAATGTCATCTGGTAGCTGGGAATGAGATTGGACTTGTCCCAGTTTATGGTCCAGCCGAAGTCTTGCAGTAGTAGGATCGCCCTCTGGAGATCCGATTTGCCTTGCTCCCTTGTCCTGGCCTTCAAGAGCAGGTCGTCCAGATAGGGAGTCACTGATATCCCTTGAAGGCGCAAGGAGGCTGCAGTCACCGCCATTAATTTGGTGAAGACCCTGGGGGCGGAGGAGAGGCCAAATGGGAGAGCCACAAACTGATAATGGCGATTCTTGAAGGCAAACCTCAGGAAGCGATGATGAGGTGGCCAGATAGGGACGTGGAGGTAGGCGTCCTTGATATCCAGGGACATCATCAGTTGTTCCGGTTCCATTCCTCGGATTACAGACCGTAACGTCTCCATTTTGAAGCGTACAGACCGTATGTGTTTGTTGAGGTACTTTAGATCGAGTACTGGTCTGAAGGAACCGTCTCTTTTGGGAACCAGGAAGAGATTGGAGTAAAACCCGGAGAATTTCTCCTGCGGAGGTACCGGGACAATTACTCCGTTGTGTTCCATCTTGAAAATACAGTCTAGAAAGGCTTGAGCCTTGAGTGGGGCGGATGGGAGCCTGGACATCAGAAATTTGTTGGAGGGAGGGGAAGAGAAGTCCAGATGATACCCTTCCGACACAATCTCGTTGACCCAATTGTCCGAAGAATGTCTTGTCCACACCTCCCGGAATTGAAGCAACCTGCCCCCAATTGGTTGCCGTGACCCCGGAGGGGGTGACCCATCAAGCTGAAGTGGACTTGTCTGCTGGAGGCTTGTTATGGAACTTGTTCGGTTTCCACGCTGAACGTCCCTTATCGCCGGTCTTTGTTCGGAAGTTGGAACGGTGTGGGGAATTGCTACGCCTGGTGTAACGACCACTTTGGCCACGAAATTTTTTGCCTCGTCTGTAGGAGGAAGGTGTTTTGGATTTAGGTTGAGGGAGAAGGAGCTTTTTCCTCCAGTGGCCTGAGAGATGATCTTCTCTAATTCCTCTCCAAAGAGTTTCTGACCCTTGAAAGGCAGAGAAGTAAGGGACTTCTTGGAACTGATATCTGCCGTCCAACTTTTAAGCCAAAGGGTTCTACGGGCTGCTACCGATAGAGCTGAAGTGCGAGCCGTAATCTGGGCAGCATCCAGGGTAGCATCGCACATATATGCAGAAGCTTCAGCGATCGCTTGTGCTGTGGGAAGAAGTTCAGTTCTGGGAACTCCCTCTTGAATGTCCTTGACGAGAGACTCAGCCCATGTCTGTATGGCCCTGGAAACCCAGGTAGAAACCAGGACAGGGCGTAGGGTAGATCCGGCAGACGAGTATAGAGATCTCAAGAAACCCTCCAGCCGTCTATCGGTAGGGTGCTTGAATGCTGCCGCATCAGTGACTGGAAGAGCTGTGGTTCTTGAAAGCCTAGAAACTGGTGCGTCAACCATAGGCGGCATGGACCACTTATCCACCCAGTCCTTGGGAAAGGGATAGGATTTGGAGAATTTTCGGGAAGCCTGAAACTTTCGTTCGGGAGTATTCCATTCGTCATTAACTATGGCAATGAGTTGATCGTGAGCCGGAAAAACCGTAGAGGATTTTTGTTGTCTCTTGAATAAGCTGGCCTCTTGAGATTGTTGATCAGGTGAAGGAGTAATTTTTAGTACTTCTAGAACACTCCTGATAATGTTGTCAACGTCATGTTGAGGTTCACGGTGTCTGGACGCTTCGTCCTCATCCTCTTCTCCAGAAGACACGTCAGAGAGAGGAAGTTCCCCTTCAGAGTGGGATGAATCTGCTCCTGCTGAGGAGCAGTCCGAATGAGAAACAAAAGAAGCCACCCCTTTAGAGGGGTCTGCTCTTTTGCGTTTGCCGCTGGATTTCTGGCCTAACTTGGCTAGAGCCTTTCCCAGGTTGTCTGCAATGGCGGGTAAACTTTGAAGTGAGGCCAATGATTGTGATAGCTGAATAGCCCAAGGAGGCGTCGTTGGAGCTGCGGAAGTGCTTGCGCCCCCATCTAAGGTGATGTCTTCCATATTAGAAATATCAGATTGAGGCCCTGAAGGAGAGGTTCCTGGAATGGAAACAGAACCCTGCCCCCTGGAACAGGATTTGCAGAGAGGCTCGCCCTGACCCCCTGAAGTTTTAGCATTGCATTTGGTGCACATGAAATAAGTGACCGTAGCTGGCGCTGCCACTGCTGGTGCTCTCCCCCCCGGCCTTGGGAATAGCCCCCCTGACTTACCTTCTGCCATTGCAATGTCTATGGTACCTGCTGAATAGGTTTGGCAAAGGTACTGGGAACATGCAGAGAAGTGCCACAGCTGTTAGTGTTAAGGCTGAATACTGCTCTATAAGTGGTAGAGAGTATATCCCAGGATAGAAAGACTTGTCCGCCTGTGCCCCTGCTGTAACCCGCAGCGTGTGAGAGAATGCGCTGCTTTTGGCGCGAGTGAATCCAAAATGGCGCCGTGGAACGCATGTGTGCGTTCCAGCTACGGCGCGCAGCGAAAATGGCGGCTATGCGCAGAGAGAAGGAGCAGGGAGACTCGCGCCGTGTTGAGAGCAACGAGTCCGTCCAGGGCAGCGTGCAGGCAGGGCCAGAGTGCTACAAGTAAGCAAACAGGCTCCTGGAAGTAGTGCCAGTCTGCGTGTTCCTTCTGTTGTAAGTCCCATAGTAAAGACCACGGCAGGCATAATGCAAGGCAGAAGGGGGGGGGGGTATTGAGCAGGCAAGTGAGTGTGTTAAGAGAATTCTGGTTACTCACATAAGTCATACCGGCCCAGAGACCCTGTATCTTTAGCAGGAGTGGGTATTAATGGATGGTCGTTATAGCCCAAGGGCTAGGAATCGACCCCGGTATGAATCCAACGAAGGAGGTCCCCTGTTGAAACAGGTAGCCCTGCTCTTGGGAGACCCCTTGTCTGATGAATTCTTCTGTAGACATATGAAGAAGTGCATGTCCTACCTCCTAGCAGGACACTTAAAAACTGATTAGGTTGGCGTAGCACCGGGTTAAGCCAGACCCTAGGTCACGCCCCTTTAATCAATTATTCAAGTGTCCTGCCTCCGGAGGGTGGAGCTTAACCCCAGCTGTTCCCTGTGTCCCCCTGAGACGACAGAGAAAAGGAGATTTTGTGTACTCACCGTTAAATCTCTCTCTTCAGTCGCTTGGGGGACACAGGGACAGTGGGGGTGTAGCTGGCACCACTAGGAGGCAGGACACAATAAAAAAATAGAAACTTGATCCCTCCTCCTCCTGCTATCCCCCTTCTCTGTAGGCAGAGACACTCACTTAGTACCAAAGGAGAAACAGGAGGTTTTTATTAAACAGAAAAACTGATAACTAATTACAAGAACAGATGGTTGAGTCAACCAAGTCTGAAGCCAAGAGAAGGCCTTTATCCAGGGAGGGAAGCCCTGTGTCCCCCAAGCGACTGAAGAGAAAGAGATTTAACGGTGAGTACACAAAATCTTCCGTCAATTTGACGCCACGCCGTCAAACTGAGGTTGGCAAGAAAAGGGTGAAAGATTTGACCCCGAGAGAGAAGGTCTGGGATGAGAGGCAGAGTCCAAGGTTCCTCTACAGAGATGTACTAGATCTAAGACCCAGGAGCGACTGGGCCATCTTGGAGCTATGAGAATGAGAGTAGTGTGTTCTCTGTGAAGCTTCTTGATCGTTCTTGGAATGAGAGGAAGAGGAGGGAAGGCATACGCGAGATGGAAGTCCCAGGGAGAGATGAGGGCATGCCAGCGCCAGAGGGTCCCTGGACCTTGCAAAGAAGAGAGGAACTTTTTGATTGTGGCGTGATCGACCTCTGGCGTCCCCAATCTTTGAGTGATTTGTGGAAGATGTCGTCCTTTAGAGACCACTCGCCGGGATCTAGGGATTGTCTGCTGAGATAATCTGCTACCCAGTTTAAGAGACCTGGAATGAAAATGGCTGACAGGCGAGTCAGATTGCCCATATCTCGAGAAGGTTGATGTGAAGACTTCTTTCCAATAGAGACCAGCGACCCTATGCTGACCGACCCTCCAGCACTGCTCCCCAACCGGAGAGGCTTGCATCTGTGGTGAGCAGTCGCCATTATGGATCCCCTAGGTGTCTGCCCCGGTCAGGTGACTGGTTTGCATCCACCAGAGAAGAGAGACTCGAGTCCTGCGGGATAGAGGAAATGCTAGGAGAAGGGATATTTGCGCCTCCAAAGGGCTTTAGTTCCTCACATTTTTATGCAATCTTTTTGTTCAACCAACTGAATTAAAGCTAAAAGTCTGCAGTTTTACTGCATCTGAGTTGTTTCATTTAAAATTCATTGTGGTAATAATGTACAGAACCAAAATTAGAAAAAAGTTGTCTGTCCAAATATTTATGGATCTAACTGTAGGTGATAAGACCCATAACAAACTATGCACCTTATATTAAATAACCCCCCCAGCCATAAAATGTATACTTAGGGCCATAAAAAATGGTCTTGTAATATAAAGAGGGAAAATATTGATATATTTATGTACAGTCATTTACATTTGTACACTTTTGCACAAAACCAAGAGAAAAACAATCAAAAAAACTATACAGCACAAGAACTGGAGTTAAGAAAAGGCGCACCCCAACAAAGGCAGGCTTAGGCCCAATCTGAGGAGAACATTACATATATCATAGGGATGTCAATTGTGACCCTTATGTGTTGAGGGCTTCCCTGATCAATATACTGAAACATATAAAAAAATGAATCCACAATATATGTCCTATGTGCAACATCTATTTAAATATAGGGGCCCCTCTAGTGCTGGGGACCCAGGGCTCATGTCTGCTTTACTGTAGCCGACAAACCAGCCTAGCAAACACTGGCTCCAGCAACATGCACTCCAATAAATATTAGCAATTATTATTTACAAAAACATTCTTTTTTTTGTAATGGAATCAGCAACGCCCGCAGCTTGTACTTGCACGAGACTTTGTGCATGATCTAGAGACTTAACACTGGGAGTCTTTATAGAGGAGGTAGATAATGCAGTCTCTCTGAGGGTAAGGGCACACGCTAAGATTCAGGGAGATTTAGTCGCCCGGCGACAAATAGTCTCTTCTTCGGGCAACTAATCTCCCCGAAAAGCCTTCCCGACGGCTAGAATCAAAATCACCTGCAGGATGGCACTCGGAGTGCTTAGTTTTCCGATTTAGATTGTAGCCAGCGGGAAGGCTTTTCGGGGAGATTAGTTGCCCGAACAAGAGGCAATTTGTGGCCGAGACCCTAAATCTCCCTGAATCTTAGCGTGTGCCCTTCCCCTTAAAGAGATTTCTTATTATTATGCAGCGCGTCATGAAACCTTTGACTTGAACCATGATTCTTCTTAAAGGAGAATTCAACGCGTAATAAAAAAAAAAAACCCTCCCCCCAACCCTGGGTAGACCCCCTCCCCCCAGCCTACCTGCCCCCCAGGCAAATGCCCCTAATTATTTACTCACTGATCCGTGCAGATTCTGGCCTCGGAGTTCACGGCAGCCATCTTCTTCTTCTCCGGTAATCTTAGTGTCTTGACGGCATTTTCAGCGCATGCACAGTTGGAGTAAATTTCCGGTCCTGAACAAAGGCGCATGCATCGAAAGTCACGAAAGCTTCTGAAAAATTTTCATGACTTTCGGTGCATGTGCAGTGGTTTCAGCACCGGAAATTTACTCCAACTGCGCATGCGCCGAAACTTCGGAAAAAGACAGAAGAAAGAAAATGGCTGCTGTGAACTCTGAGGCCAGAGTCTGCATGGAGGGGCATTTACCCAGGGGGGCAGGTAGGCTGGGGGGAGGGTTTTTTTTTTATTACGGGCTTAATTCTCTTTTACAGGAGTTGGAGGGCAGTATGAGAACCAGAGTATTTTTTAAAAAAACTGTTTTCCAGCAGAAGTTCTACTTAAAGGTCCATTCTATTCCACATTCATCTCAAAGTCTCTTCAGATTGACGATAAAAAAAAAAAATATAGCACCCAGAATTTTTTTCCTCAGAGATACATGTCCCATTAATATGAAAATCATCTGGGTAAAAGCATAAAATATAGTGCAACAAGAAAATGCCCCCTACAATCCAAAAAACCCATTTATCATAGACGTATTGGTCCAGCTTAGAATTAGGCTGAATCAAAGCAGCACTAGATACCGGCAGCATCCCATTCTCTGTCCCAATATTAAATGTAAATCCCCTTATTCCAGGTCTTGCAGATTTATTGTACTTCCTGTAAACTGAGAATTATCTGAAGCCGCGTCTTCCTCTGTTGAAGCGTGAGGCTCCTGAAACACAGAGAAAAGCAGTGTGTGAAGACAATAGAAAATAAAGAGGAAAAGTATGGAAGAACTGCAAGAGTATAGCATAAGGCTTTATAACTAAAATAACACTAGGGAGGAGCAGCTCTGTGTGCTAAATATTCATACCTGCAGAATATGTACTGGCAGATCAACAGTAAGTTGGGCATGGGATGCCGGAGACTGGGCATTCAGCTGGAAAGGCAAGTCACTATCTCCTGGGGGATCATCCTTAAGGAAAAAAAGTAGCAGTTCAGTAATATGACCAAAAAAAAAAAAAAAATCTGAAATCTAGACATATTGTCAGTTTCCCAACTGCCCCCAGTCATGTGACGAGTGATCTGATAAACTTCAGTCACTCTTTACTGCAAGTTGGAGTGATATCACCCCCTCCCTTCCTCCCCAGCAGCCTAACAACAGAACAATGGGAAGGTAACCAATAACAGCTCCCTAAAGCTGGCCATAGAAGCAAAGGTCCGATCGTACGAATCTTCGAACAATCTGACTTCCACATCTCCCCACCTGCCACTAACCATTCAGATCAAATAAAGTAGTAAAAGAACAGATCAGCTGATGTTCTGCCCCTGACAGTAATCGTACGAAAGTTATGTCCGACAAAGCTAGTGACTGTCTCCCACTGAAAATCATACGATCGGCAATACATGCAGAGATATTATCGGCAGCCAACAGAATTCTTTTAACCTTATCCGATCGACCAAACGACCGATCTCTGCGGGACGAAAACACATGGTCAAAAAATTGATCTAAGAACAGCACTCAATAGTAAAATCCAGGTCCTACTCCGACACATTCATTTATATTGAGTAGGAAAAACAACAGCCTGTCAGAAAGCAGTTCCATCCTCAAGTGCTGGCTCTTTCTGAAAGCACATGACCAGGCAAAATGACCTAAAGATGCAATGTAATTCCAACAAAGGGAATTGCAAATTAATGTCAACTTAAATACAAAGTTATGGTGTGTTTCAGTGCACAAAAACAGTGACACCTCTACTCTAGGTAGTAAAGGCTGAGGTACCCACTACAACAAAGCCCAAAGCTTAGTAAGAGTCAGTCACTGTTGTCTCACCTGTAGAAGCTGAATCTGCACAAACTGTGCCCCAGTAGCAGGGTCTTGTAGAGTCAGTCCTCCATTCGGCATAACCGCGTTGCTTCCAAATCTGCTGCCACTAGAAGATGCCACTGGGCTCTGCTTTGCACTTTTGCTCTTCCTCTGTGTAGGCGAAGTCCCTTGATTGAAAATAGTCAAACAAAACATGCAGAACCATCCGAGCCATTTAAATTCTCTACGCCTTGCCTTTATTGCCCCACTGGTTGCATATAATGAGCATTTCCTACCTGCACTAGTAGAACCGCCATTTTTTTTGCTCTTGGCTAGCTGAATGGCTCTGTAATCTGTTCTCGCTGAACCACTGCTCTCCTGTAGATGATGAGAATTCGATTTCCAATATTAATCCTTAAATGAACAGTTCAGTGTAAAAAAAAACAAAAAAACTTGGTAAATGGATAGGCTGTGCAAAATAAAACATGTTTCTAATACAGTTAGTCAAAAATGCAACCTATAAAGGCTGGAGTAACTGGATGTCTAACAGAACACAACTTCCTGCTTTTCAGCTGCAACTCTGAGTAAATCAGCTACTTTAAAGGAGAATTCAACCCGTAATAAAAAAAAATTGGCTGCCGTGAACTCTGAGGCCAGAATCTGCATGGAGGGGTGAGTAAAAAATTAGGGGCATTTGCATGGGGGGTGGGTCTACCCAGGGTAGGGTTTTTTTTTTTTTATTACGGGTTGAGTTCTCCTCTACTTAAGGGAGGGCCACATGGGACATAACTGTTCAGTGAGTTTGCAATTGATCGTCAGCATTCAGCTTAGATTCAAAAGCAACAGTTATGACCCATGTGCCCCCCCCCCTCAAGTCACTGATTGGTTAATGCCTGGTAACCAATCAGTGGAAACCAAGAGTGCTGCAAAGTAGGAAGTAGTGTTCTGGCTATTATGTTACACACCCAGTCACTCCAGCCTTTATACATTACATTTTTGGCTAACTATATTAGAAACATTTTTTTATTTTGCACAGCCTATTTACCCAGTTTTTATTTTTATACTGAACAATTCCTTTAAAATAGCAATGTACTTTTTGTTACTGAGCAATAATTCTTTAAGCACCAAGTATAAGATACAGCTACTTACCAGAGACGAGCTCCCAGCTACCAAACTGTAATCCATTTCCTTTTGTGCACTGTAGCTACCAGTGGGGTTGGGAAATACAAACTGTGTTACAACTTTACTTCCTTCCTGTTCTCCTACAACCTCAGAGTTTGGAATCAAATTCCTGTCCGTTTTGGCCTGAGTCAGCAATTCTGGCTCGGAACTGCTAGCTCCAAGGTTCACTGAGGGAGTTAAAGTAGATGAGTCAATAGTCAGGCTATTACTGGATGTCAGACCTTGAATATCCTGGCTAGAAGCTCTCATGGATAAAGATGCCAAGGAACCCAAAGCCTCTGCATTCACTGTCTGCACATCATCCAACTGTAAGGTGCCCTGCTGAAGGATCGAGGCAGCAGCTCCAAGCAGCAGTGAGCTTTCCAAGCTTTGTTGTGTTTCATTGTTAGACACCAAAACCAAAGGATCCACAGGATGCACCAAAGAACTGTTTGCAGAAAGGTTCCCTGCCAGCGTGGAACCCACCGATGAAACATCAATAGTTAGTATTCCAGAGTTGACAAGAGTCAGATCAGCTGAAACCCCCGGGCCATTAGAAGACACATTGGTGAAGATAGAGGAGAGGTCCAAGTTACTGAGGTCATTCTGGCCTAAGCTTGTAAGTTCATTGCTTGGGGTGAGAGCGCAACTGGCTTCCAGTTGGGTCAAAAGATCTATAAAATAAATAAAAAAATAAGTAAGAGGATAAACTCAGTGGTATAGGTTATTGCTACTCAATTAAGATTTCAGTTAAGACGGTGTCATTGTAACCCCTGCCACCATTGAGCCACCTATGTTTTAGTGTCTATTAGATTTATATAGGGTGCATACTATGATGAGTTAATTTGGGCACATCTAAGCAAAGTATGGCAGCGGATGTGATTTGATACAGTGCCACACAGAAGGTTACTGGTTAAATTAAGGAATGTTGGCCTGGAACATAGTATTTGTACCTGGATAGAGAACTGGCTAAAAGATAGACTACAAAGAGTGGTGGTAAATTGAACATTTTCTAATTGGACCAGTGTTGTTAGTGGAGCACCGCAGGGCTCTGTACTAGGTCCCTTGCTTTTCAACTTGTTTATTAATGACCTGAAGGTGGCCACTGAAAGTACTATTTTTATTTTTGCAGATGATACTAAATTGTGCAGAACTATAGGTTCCATGCAGGACGCTGCCACTTTGCAGAGTGTTTTGTCTAAGCAAACTGGAAAATGAGGTTCAATGTTGATAAATGCAAAGTTATGCACTTTGGCAAAAATAATATAAATGCAAGTTATACACTAAATGGCAGTGTGTTGGGAGTTTCCTTAAATGAGAAGGATCTAGAGGTTTTTTGTAGATAAGTTGTCGAATTCTGGGCAGTGTCATTCTGTGGCTACTAAAGCAAATAAAGTTCTGTCTTGCATAAAAAAGGGCATTAACTCAAGGGATGAAAACATAATTATGCCTCTTTATAGGTCCCTGGTGAGGCCTCATCTGGAGTATGCAGTGCAGTTTTGGACTCCAGTCCTTAAGAGGGATATAAATGAGCTGGAGAGAGTGCAGAGACTAAGTGCAACTAAATTGGTGGGAAGACTTAGATTATGAGGGAAGACTTAGATTATGAGGGGAGACTGTCAAGGTTGGGGTTGTTTTCTCTGGAGAAAAGAAGCTTGCAAGGGGACATGATTGCACTTTACAAGTATATTAGAGGACATTATAGACTGCTAGCGGGAGATCTATTTTTCCATAAAATGGATAATTAGACCAGAGGCCACCCCTTCAGACTAGAGGAAAAGAACTTTCATTTGAAGCAACGTAGGGGGTTCTTCACAGTCAGGACAGTGAGGTTGTGGAATGCACTGCCGGGTGATGTTGTGATGCTGATTCAGTTAATGCCTTTAAGAATGGCTTGGATGATTTCTTGGACAGACATAATATCAAAGGCTATTGTGATACTAAACTCTATAGTTAGTATAGATATGGGTATATAGAATTTGTGTGAGAGTAGGGAGGGGTGTGTGTATGGATGCTGGGTTTTCATTTGGAGGGTATGAACTTGATGGACTTTGTCTTTTTTCAACCCGATTTAACTATGTAACTATGTAGAAGCAAGCTGAACAAAATTGCACTACAGTACCGTCAGCAGGCCAGAAATTCAACAGTGAATTAATTTATACACTTTTCACTCACCTGGGCTGAAGTTGTGCTGCCTGACCATGTGTGATTTCATGCTTTGCTTGGACGTAAACATCTTGTTGCAGCTGGACACGAGGCAGCGCGTTTTTGACGCGTCAATATCCTGGAGGTGCTTTTTGGAATGGATGTACAAACTGCTACGAGCAGAGAACTTGGCTCCGCAGCCTGAGATAGAAGAAGAGAAAATAACATTTCAGATATAAAAAAATGGATTTCTAGCGATTAGTTCTAGCAAGTGTTTTTTTGCCCCTGTTTCACAACTAGAACCTAGGCCTAAATATTTTTAGGGTGAGTCTAAAGTCAAAGACCAATGGATTACCATCAATGGGGCACTCAAATGGCTTTGTTCCCAGATGTGTAATGCTGTGACCTTTCAAATGCTCTGCTCTTGTGAAGGATTTCCCACAACCTTGCACAGGACAAGGGTATCTCCGGTCATCTTCATGTTTCCTGGCAGGGGCAAGAATAAGTTTGTTGAAAAATGTGCAGCCAAACACAGTTTGGTTCACAAAGTGTAAAAGTGTATCTCAGTAACAAAACTGGGAAAAGGTAGTAATTTTACTACACCCAGAAGGTGTCCAAACTTCCTTTTATTTAAAACATGGTAATCATCATCCTTATATTTATATAGCACAGACATAATCCACAGCAGTTTACAGCAGTTATACATCAATGGTAAAAAAAATTGTCGTTAACAACAGAGACCATAATTATTTTGCAAACCAAGCAATGCTGATCCTATGTCTTTTCAGACATAAAAGAATCTAAGAAATGAATCTAGAATCATTAGGGTCAGGGCACACGCAGAGATTCGGGGAGATTGGATGCCCGGCGACAAATCTCCTCTTCTTTGGGACGACTAATATCCCAGAACTGCCTCCCGCTGGCTAGAATGTAAATCGCTGGCAAGATGGCTCTTGGAGAGCTTCGTTTTCCGATTTAGACTGTAGCTGGCGGGAAGGCTTTTTTTGGGAGATTAGTGAAGAAGAGGTGATTTGTCGCCGGGCAACTAAATCTCCCCGAATCTGAGCATGTGCCCTGACCCTTAGATGCCAGAGTCACATGTTAATAGATAACTTAGCTTTCAAAAATAAAAGACACTTTTAAACCAGCCATTATTTATTTGTCATTATGTTACAATCCCATTCATGACAATAGGAAGCAATGTCTGTTGGGCAGCAGGAATCGGCCACTGTGGTAAAGAATTTTATGGTTACTGAAAAATGCTCCAGGATAAAGTATTATATATAAAGTAAATACCTTTTGTGTCTTAACAACTTGGACATGCTTGTGAATGTCCAACCACAGCCTTCATAGTCACAAATAAAAGGCCGTTCGCCTATAAAATAAGGTAAGGAGTGTAGTCATTTCAACATCTGTGCAATTCATGAGTGGCACTATTTACAAACAGAGTTACATAATACAGGAAAAGTCTACAAAATTGTAGCAGCAGAATAATTAGCAAAAATCCATAAAACAAAGGTGCACACTGGGAACCTTTGAAAAATACTAAAACATCATAACTTTTATAAAAAAAGGTCAGCGTTTCGGTTTGTTCCCAAGACCTTTCTCAAAACCAACATATAAACATACAAAAACATATAAAATATTCAAAAACATATAGATATGATGTACAAGTCCCACTTGCTTGTCCAATACACACTTTCAACACTTTTTTTCAGTTGGTTTCAGATAGTTCACCAAAAATAAAGATTTTTTTCCAGTTACTTTCTATTTGTGACAGTTTCTCTAATATTGAGATCTAAAGTAAAATTTTTCACCTTCTAAAGCAGCTCTGGAAGGAGGGTCAAGACCCTGTAAATTGTTCTAAATTGATTCATTTAGTTACATTTTAGTTACATTCGGTTCGGGATTTGGCCTATTTCAGCAGGATTCGGCCGAATCCTTCTGCCCGGCCGAACCGAATCCACATCCTAATTTGCATATGTAAATTAGGGGCGGTGAGAAAAATAATGTGACTGTTACAAAACAAGGAAGTAAAGGGGCTACTTTTAAAGATAATATTAATTTTTTAGCAACATATATTACTTATAATTGCCTACAAAATCAGTTTTTAGTTTATCCTATATGTCTCCTTTAAAGTTTAATGTCTCTGGTGTTTGAATCTAGCAGCTCAGTAATTCAGGTGCAGACTCTAAAACTTACAATTTTGCAACATTAAGTTGATACATTTCTCAGCAGCATCTCTGGAGTATAAGCAACTATAGTATCAATAAGAAATGTAACTAGCGATGCACCGAATCCACTTTTTGGATTCGGCGAACCCCCGACTCCTTTGCAAAAGATTCGGACGAATACTGAACCGAGTCCGTACCCTATTTTGCATATGCAAATTAGGGGTGGGAAGGGGAAAACATTTTTTATTGGAGCTCCCTATAGATGTTCACTGGTCCGTGTTTCAAATGAGGGGTGGGCGTGTCCTAACGGTCCCTGCCAGAAGCATCGGAGGGGTGACAGCCAATCACAGCCCTGCAGTCGTACAAGCAAAGATAGGTTTCGGTTCCCTATCAGGTCCTACTAGCTGCGGATTGGTTCCTGTCCTACAGTGCAGTGAGCCGAGTGTCGCCATCTCCCCTTCACAAACTGGGAATTCAGGGAGCAGGACGTGGAAGGGATTATTACAGAAATTTTACAGAAATATTAAATCAGCCTGAAACACGACTATCTTAAGCACAAGTCTTCTATATTTAAATAATTATAATGCATTGGGACATTCTTATTTCTCACACAAAATGTCTCCTTTAAACTTAGATTGTGGAAAAAGGGCAAAATATATGAAAATGGAAAGTTATTGGAAAAAGTATTTATTTCTAGTACACTGAAATAAACTTAACTGAAAAAAAAATGTTGGAAGGTGAACAGGCCCTTCAATTGATGTTGTTCCTCCCATTGTTGCTAAACAGACATAAAATGCCCCTGGTAAAGTTTTCTGCTAGATGATAAAAGTATTTGTGGGGCTCGGCCCCAAGAGGATTAGTGAGGTTTGTACATGGACAATGGGTGGTCAGATGGAATGACCTACCGCTGTTGATGATCCTAGATGTTACCACTTCATAATCACTTAACGGGCACCTATCACAGCCAGAATCAAACACATATTAACAATCTGACCAGTACAAGCTAAACACGTTTAATCAAACTACATATATAGTTTTTGAAAAAACTGCAGGTTTTAAAAAAATCCCTTACTTTGCCAAATGGGTTCTTTCACTGAGGGAGGCCATACTGTGATTATGATGAGACTCTAATATGCAAATTTCAGGAGCATGCTCAGATTGTAACACTGCTTTGAGTATTCTACCCAGAATGCCTTGTTTTAGTAAACTCCTCCACTAGAAGTATCAGGAGATTTCCCTATCTTGTCCCCTGCTGGTAAAGTCATTATGCAAATGAAGGGCACACAGTAACTTCCAGCAGGTGGCAGCACTACTGAACAGCAGCTAAAACAGAGGGTTGGCTGATTTGAAAATAGCTAAGAAGGGTTGATAAGCAAGCAAGGGATTTCAACTGAGCATGTGCGAGATTTCAGAGCTACAGTTGGCTGGGAAAATATAGGTAGGAGGAGCCAGTGAAATCCAAGACGGCTGCCTCAGCTAGAACTGCAGTGGAGATAGGGGAGATCTTGCAGAAGGAATAGTGAGCTGATCATTTACATTATTGAAACAATTCTAACTATTTTAAAAATCTGATTTCTTTAACTTTCACATAGTGTATTTACTTTTGGCCATGATTGGTGCCCTTTAATTGACAAAGGCAGTTATAGACAAAAAGCATCTATTAACCCATCCCTGTTTGAAAGCCAGTCCTTGCCAAGGTACAAGGAGCTCACGCATGCAAAATGCAGCAACATGAATATTCTCACCATCATAAAAAAACAACTTAGACCAGTGATCCCTGACCAGTGGTCCATTACCTCCACCCCCCCCCCACCTTTCCTTTGCTATTTCTCCCGACAGTCTTAGGGCAAATGCTCATTTTTAAATTCCTGGCTGCAGGTCACCAGTGAACATTATCATTATTTGTCAAAAACAGGAACATGTTTTAAGCTGGCCATAGATGCAAAGATCCAATCGTACAAATCCTCGATTCGTCTGATTTTCGGACCGGGTGCGGAGAGTTCCGACATTTTTCGTCCCAAAGAGATCAGTCGTTTGGTCGATCTGACAGGTTAAAAGATTTCTGTCGGCTGACAATTTCTCTGTATGTATTGCCGATATACAGTGGGAGACTGTCACCAGCTTTGTCGGACATAACTTTCGTACGATTGCTGTCAGGGGCAGAACATCGGCTGATCTGTTCTTTTACTACTTTATTTGATCTGAATGGTTAGTGGCAGGTCGGGAGATGGGGAAGTCCGATCATTCGAGGATTCAAACTATCTGATCTTTGCATCTATGGCCAGCTTTATGCTTGCGTAGCTCACATGCAAACGGGTCGAGGACCCCTGCCTAAGTCACACATTGACAGCAAACTGACCTGTATGACTGCGCAAGTGGATTTTCAGCCGACACGCTTTATCGTATTGCTTGTTACATCCTGGGAAAGAGCAGAAGAACTGTTCTTGTTCCCGAACATGAGCTCTATGGTGCGAGAAGAGGGCAGTGACTGTAATGAAAGTCTTGTCGCAGCCTGAAAGAGAAGAAAAATATGTTAAAGGGGTGGTTCACTTTTAAAGTAACTTTTAGTATGTTGTAGAATGGCCAATTCTAAGCAACTCTTTGCCGCTCTCAAATGGGCGTCGCTGACCCCATCTAAAAAAACAAATGCTCTGTAAGGCTGCAAATGTATTGTTATTGCTACTTTTTATTACTCCTCTTTCTATTCTGTCCCACTAATATTCATAATCCAGTCTCTTATTCAAATCAATGCATGGTTGCTAGGGTAATGTGCTTAAAATGCAAATTAAAAAACTGCTGAATAAAAAGCCAAATAACATAAAAACCTTAAATAATAAAAAATTAAAACCAATTGCAAATTGTCTCAGAATATCACTCTCTTCATCATACTAAAAGTTATCTCAAAGATGAACAACCCCTTTAATTTTATATTGACCTAGAAATGAAGGAGTAGCCTGCAACAAAGAAAAAGAACCACCACTGCTGCTTTGAAAACCTCTTGTTCAATAAGAAAGGCATATTCTGATATACTGCTTGCCTATTGCTTAAATTATATAGTTCATTCCATCAATCACATGTAAGTATGTCGTCATTTATATAGCACTACTGGACATGCAGCGCCGTTTACTCGTCACCTGGCTGAAAGCAAAAATTTTATTGGCCGCTATGGGTTACTTTTGCCTACTTTACTGGGCAAACTTTGCCTTTTATTACAAATAGGGTATGTCTAATGTCATGCACAGCAGTTTCTCCTAAACTCACATCAGATATCTTCCCATTCCATTGAATGGAAAGCAGAAGAAGGTCCATGCAGGATGTTTTTAAGGGATAGTAGTGGGTACTAACTGCGGGGCTTGCCTTTTTTATGGAAGTGGCACCTGGGACAAGTAATACCAATGGGTTTTATATGAATAAAACTTTTATTTACACATTGTGTATTTGACCCTGCCATTTAACATGCAATGAGTCCAACATTTGGATATGTTCGAATACAGTGGTGTCATTGTATGAGAATATGAATTAATTAGAAGATAAAAGGAGGCTCTGTATCCTCTTATAGGATAAAAACCTCTCTCATAGGCAAGAAGACCATTGCTGTCAAGAAATGGATGTAAAACCCAAAAGTTGCCTAATGAAAGACAGCGGAAATTTAAGCAATGCTCCATTATACATTCATTACACATTTTCAGTGGTTTAAAGGAACATTTCAGTGTAAAAATAAAAACTGGGTAAATAGGTTGTGCAAAATAAAAAATTCTAATTTTGTTAGTTAGCCACAAATGTAATGTATAAAGACAGGAATGACTGGATGTCTAACATAACAGCCAGAACATTACTTTCTGCTTTGCAGAGCACTTTAAAGTGGCCATATTGACAAACAAGCAGATCTTTCCCTGATGTTACCACCAAAGCCAGGGCAATATTGGGCTAATCGTAGAGGAATAATGTCTAGCCCCATGTCAGATTTAAAAATTGAATAAAAATGGATTTCAGTGCAGAATTCTGCTGGAGCAGCACTATTAAATGATGCATTTGGGGAAAAAAAAAAAAAGTTTTCCCATGACAGTATCCCTTTAATAGTTCCTTGCAAATGTAACCATTATTGGTCTGCCCCTTTCTGCACTGCTGGTTCTGTCTCATAACAGCAGAGTGGAGCAGGCATTTTTGTAACAGGTCTGCTGGCTTCTGCTACATTGTTTTAAAAGTCAGAACCACCAGGGCAAAGGATAGCTTTCATAGCAGCCGTATTTACAAAATAACATTGGTTCTGTGCAATGAATATACACATTTGAAATCAGTTTAGAATGACATTTTCATTGTGCAATTACAGTTCCATGCTCTTTCCTAGTCGACTGCAGGGTGCGACATTCCCATAGAATTTTATTTTTGCACAGAAACCCACCGGAGAATTCGCACTTGTAGGGTCTCTCGGGCTCAAAGTGGATCCTCCGGTGGGCGCTGAGCTTGGTGGAGGCGGAGAAGGTCTCCCCGCATGTGTCACAGCGAAAAAGATTCTCCTGCTCGTGGGCCTTTAGGTGGGCTTTGAGGTTGTAGACGGTGGTGAAGCTCTTGGCGCAGCCGGGCACGTCGCAGGAGAAGGGTCGCTGCTTGTCGTGGGTCTGCACGTGGCGCTTGAGCTTGTACAGGGTGGTGAAGGCCCAGCCACAGTTGGCTACGGTGCATTTAAAGGGGCGCTCGCCTTCAGTGTGGCTCAGCAAATGGACCTTCAGCTGCTGCTTACGGTCAAAGGCCTTGGCACAGCCGGGCTCTGGGCAGCGGAACACCAGCAGCACCCCCTTCCTGGCAAGGTCCAAGGCCTCCCCCAAGTTCACCTGCAGCTCCCCAATCTCCCCAACCAGGAAGCCGGCTACTTGCTCATCCTCACTGTCCCTCAGAACCAAATCCACATCCTCCAGGTCCTCAGGGAAGCGCTGTGCGGCCCCACTGCTACTGCCACCCTCCAGCTCCGAGGCCCAGACCTGCTGTGATTGGATATCACTAGCCTGGGGCTCCGCAAGGTCACTGCCCTCCGCCCTTCTCCCTCCCAGGGTGAGCACGCCATTCTCCAGCCTCACAGTCAAGTATCCCGGCAGGCCCAGCTCCGAGGAGGAGGAGGCGGTAGAAGGACCAGGCCGCACCAGATCTCCACTGACTGCCGGGGCCGCCGCCGCTTCTTCGCTGAGGTTAAGCAGCATGTAAACCGGCTGCCCATCCTCCGCCTCGTTATCAGGTCCGGGCTGCTTCTCTTCCTCATCAGAACTCTCATCCAGCGGTTCCTTACTTCCCGCTTGTGCGGGGAACTTTTGGCCGCCATCTTGCTGTCGCTGATCCGCCGGCCCCTGGATTTCCATCTTGGAATCCCTGTAGCATGTAGACCGTGCGGAAGAACATCACAAAAGAACAAGTGGTTTGCTTTACTCGGCCGGACAGCATCACAACGTGTATCCATCCGCCACCTATTTAGTTACTTGGCAACGCTCATATAGTTCCGTATGTGTTTGTACATCCTATTGGTGCTGAGGAAAAAGTTCCAGTATTCAGTGGTTTTAATATAAAAACGTTTGTAAAGGAAGTCACGGCAAAGCTATTGGTAACTCCTGCTGGGAAGCACAGTTGCCAGGTTGGCAGTTTTCCAGCCAAATTGGGCTACTAAATTAAAGCCCAGGCCGGTTTTGAAAGTACAAACTAGCCAAGTCACCAGCCAAAGTTTTGTCATGCCTGCGTCTCTCCATGAATGTTGTTTTTGTTTAACAATTTACCAACTGCCAAGACGACAATACCCAGCATGCAATGGGACTGTCTTGTGTAGAAGTCAGGAGTTTTTCGTTTTTCTAGTGCAGAGAGTGCAATTGTGCTCTCTGCACTAGTGATGGAGCCCCCCTTTATCCGCACTGAAGCTCTGAACGGGGTGGCATTGGAAAGTCCGCCTCAGGTCAGCCAAGGGAGCAGAAGAATTGCCCCTGAGTGCAAGCAATCGCTTTAACCTGGCCGCCAGTCGCCCGTCCATGCTCACCTGTAGACGCACTGAATGGCGGGTTCGGGTTGGGGCACTTCCGGCGCCCGGCGGATTCGGGCTCTGCGCATCTTGTTTCTGTGCATGCGTGCCTGGCAAATATGAGTCTGTTTGATGCTAATTATGCATCTGTTGTGCCTATTTGTACTTGCCAATCAAGCTTACCCTCTCTCCCATTGACCCCTTTCCCCTTAAATAACTCCTTTCCCTCCTTGCCCAAGCTGGTTTCTCATTACTCAGTTCCTGCTCAAGCCTCGTATGTATTGTTATTCTGGTTTTTGACTCCTGCCTGCCCTTGACTGTGATTCTGCTCAACCCTATTCGTCTCCATTATTCCTGGTTTTGACTCCTGCCTGCCTACCGACTCTGATCCTTGCTGCCTGTCCCAAACCTTGCCCGGCCTGACTTCGCTCTACGCCTTATCCTTGTCTGTATTATTGGTATCCTTGACATGTTCAGGTTCCCTGATTGATTCTGCAGTAGAAAGTCCGGGGGCCCCAAAAGGGCGTCGGTAAACACCAGTATCGTCAGGGATGACCTTGTTCACCAAAAGGTACTTATCAGTGGTCTCCTTGGGTTCCTTGTCAACTAATGTTACATATGCATACACATACTGCCCAACAATTGAAGAACAGAGAGACGGACAAAAAAATCTGCTTCTCATAGTGTGTTGACATAGTTGACCACAGCCATTTTGTGACCACACCCCCTAAATACCACATGCATTTTACAAAATTTGGCAGGTTATGGAAAATTTTAACACATTTTTGTGGGTTTTAGGTCAGGCTTTACTTGTTATTACAGTTTTGCTAAAATAGGTGAATTGAGCTGAAACTCTCAGTTCTCCCAAGAGACCTGCTTATCTTAAATAGTTACAATTGTATGTTTGCTTATCTTAAATAGTTACAAATGTATCTGAGTGCAGCTGCTGAGTATTCTGGGCTCCCTGCCAAAAACCACTTATGTAATTATATTTCAGAAACGTTGCATCTTTTTCTGGTTGTTCAGTGCAGGAGATCAAAGAAAACTCAGAACATTTCAGTAACAATCTGGGACTGTGGGCTTAGCTGTCAAAATCGGGACTGTCACGCAAAAAATGGGACAGTTGGGAGGTATGCATACATGGGACAGAAGAGCTGTTTGTGCATGCGCTAATCACAGGACCCAGGCACCCCACTGTCCCTAACAGCTCTGCCGCTATATTTAAAAGAAAGTATCTGGCAGCCGGGCAACCAGATTTTTTTCAAGGTAATTTCAATAATGATATATAGTTACTGCCCCCTAGGCTTGGGCCCGAGGGTTCCTAATTGCTGTATGTGTGAAAGCATTACAGTATATTGCATCCATTTTATCAGGAGCCAGTTGACCTTCCTGGGTGTTACTTGGAGGAAATCCATACAGACACGGAGTGCGGTTAGTGGTATTCGATGTCAGGAAATTGATCGGCCAGGTCAAAAAATCTTTGTCGGTCCCAGTGCAATCTATCTATGTTTGCAGGGCCAAGTAGGCAGCTCCCCTTTGTTTTCCTGGCAAATTTGTCTTTTTAGTTGATGGTCAATTCGTACGATTGTCGAGTCTTTCAGAGAAAATCGTGGTCTTAACAATGAGCATCGGATCTTTTAAAAATCTCTACATCTGCTTTCTATTGATGAACTACTGGAGTCACAAAATAACCCCTGCTGCTGTACAAAGTGAATGGAAATAAAACATAGCAAAGCAAGTAGCCCTCGATTGGAGCCCTGGGACATACTGAACAGTACTCAACATTGTTATTTAGGGTTCTAGCAATGGCAGACCCCTTATAAATTTACCACCTGATGGCTGTCCTGGTTTTGTCCCCTCTCACCATGCTAACAGCTGGGTCAGAGCAAAAATTGCAATCTCTAATACCAGCCCTGCTTATTTTGCTGCACTGTCTGACTAAGAAATGCAACTTTATAAGTTGTTTGACTTGTGTAGGGTAATTGCTAAACTAAGCTTAATTTTAGGGTATTATTCTGCACAGGCTATGATCAAATGTAATGGGTTGTTTTAATGTTTTCAGGTCACATTCTCTCTCTCTGCTGGCTTCTTCTAATGGGATTAGTACCTGACAGAAAGCCACTGGCCTGACTGGATCCATCACATACAGGGACATCTGATTGTCCAGTGCTGTTAGTTGTCTCCCCAAGCATTGGATCAGTGTATAAATTTTGCTTTTAACACTTGTAGCCAAATGGGCAAATCCAGCCATTAGAGGATCAGCACCTAATCCTAATCAGCACAGAGAAGCACAACCAGGGCTCACTCATACTTCCAGCCTCTATCTTTGAGACAAAGGCCAGCTGGGATATCAAGCACCTGGTTACTAGTCTGGGGCATCGGAGGGCCAATGCTCTTGGACCCTCTCCCTCCCTGTGTCAGGATTTAATTCTCATGTTCCAAAATGCTTTTAGCATGTGTAGTCTAAGTGGCCAGAGATACAGTCATTAGGGGATCAGCTCAAACAGCTGTTTTTTCCTGTGAGGGACTTCCAAAACTCATTCTTATAAAATAATTATATGTTTCCAAATTTCAATGTTTTAGATGGGGTCAGTGCCCCCCTCCCCATTTGAAAGCTGGAAAAAGTCAGAAGATAAAAGCATATAATTTAAAAAATCTATACAAAATAAATAAATGAAGAGCAATTGAAAATGTGCTTACAATTGACCATTCTATAACATATTAAAAGTTAACTTAAAGGTGTTAACTAGTATTAACTACTGCTTTATCCTTAATGCTGCTCAAGCTGAAATATCATTTTATATTTTTAATATATTTCTTAGCCAATAAACAAATGCAGCTTAACAGTCATTTTAAGTGCCATTTTTTAATCACTTTTGTGCAAGCAGCAGGGGGTGCTGGAGCTCTGTAGCCATTCACTGAGCCCACAGCATGCCTAAACATACATTCTTAGGTGTTAACATATATCTAAAGGTGGCCATACACGGATAGATCCGCTCGTTTGGCGATGTCGCCAAACGAGCGGATCTCCCTCCGATATGCCCACCTTGAGGTGGGCAATATCGGGCTGATCCGATCGTGGGCCCTAGGGCCCAACGATCGGATCCTAGCGTTCGCCAAACGGGCGGTCGGATCGCGGGACCGCATCAACAAACAGATGCGGCCGCGATCCGACGGGATTTTTAACCCCATCCGATCGAGATCTGGCCGACTTTCGGCCAGATCTCGATCGGGGAAGCCCGTCGGGGGCCCCCATACACGGGCCAATAAGCTGCCGACTTGGTCTGTCGGCAGCTTTTATCGGCCCGTGTATGGCCACCTTAAAAGCACACTCAAACCACACCGAGAATTAAATGACATGATATGTCATGATATAATGTTAATTTTACAGTGCAACAGCCAATAAAGTCAGGGTGTGTTATATGAAATAAATAGAGTCGGCAATAGAAGGGAACCGGACGTGGGGTAGGCGGCAGAGGAGGTACGTGCCTGGCGCCCTAGGCATGTGCCTACTCTGCCTACCCCTATTTGGTGCTCGCCTCAGGCGGCAGCGCCAGATACGTTTTGCCTTTTGCCGCCCCAGGTACTTTTAAGAGCTGAATTTCCGGCTTTGAAGGCTTTATTAGTGCGAGAGAGTGCTTTTGCGCTCTCCGCACTAGTGTTTCTGCTTTGGATGCCTCCCATTCCGATAGGTAAGCCGGCAAGGGAGGGGCGGCATTTTAAGAGCCTCAGGCGGCTCTTTCATCAGAATTGGCACTGCCTGAATTCTAAGCTAATCTCTACACTTCCATATGCTTGCACTTGGCAATGCTGTATCTGTTCTGCCTCCTCTTGCAATTTATATGCAATCACTAGTGATGGGCGAATAAATTTGCCTGCTGCAATTCGCTGTGAATTTCTGAGTTTTGCCGCCAGCAAATAAATGTGCGAAACTGCAGTGAAAATTTGCCGGCGTCAAAAAAAAAATTTGGTCGCACGTTGCAAAGGTCACTTGCGTCAAAACTGTTGTGCGTCAACATTATTCGGATGGCCATTGACTTTAACGCCAGTGTCAAAATTGACGCGAGTGACAGAATTGATCCGGGCGTAAAAATTTGTGTTGTGTTAATTTTTTGCCGTTTCGTGAATTTTGCGTTAAATTTGCAAATTTTTCGGCGAAGCAAGACAAATTCCTCCATCACTAGTAAGCACACCCTGGGTCACCATCAGAGAAAAGTACTCAACACTATTATAATCTCTCCAAAGAAAAAGTGCAATCATTATAAATGTATTTTGACATGCATCTAATAACAAAGGAAAATATTGGTGTATGCAGTATCTATATTATTCAGCACCCGGGTGAATGGCCAGAACTCCCACAGTGCTAAGCCCTATGCCACCCCCCCCCAGGCTACTTCTCTTAGTAACATCAGCTGAGTTTATTTGGATTTTCGTTTAAGACAATAAATAACTAAACTGGGTAATTAAATAAACATCCAAATTATTTTAAATTCAATATGCAGAATTCTACTGCATTTTCCCATGATATGCTATGACTGTGCTGTCCACATTTTTTCCATGTAATGAGCCAATTATCTCATACCATAGGCTCACAGACCAAAATGTATTCAAAAGGATATCATGCCAAATGTCTATGGAGCTCTATGACAGTATCAGTCCCTTAGAGAGTAGAGATGTCGCGAACTGTTCGCCGGCGAACTTGTTCGCGCGAACATCGGGTGTTCGCGCTCGCCGGAAGTTCGCGAACGTCGCGCGACGTTCGCCATTTTGGGTTCGCCATTGTTGGCGCTTTTTTTTGCCCTCTCACCCCAGACCAGCAGGTACATGGCAGCCAATCAGGAAGCTCTCCCCTGGACCACTCCCCTTCCCTATAAAAACCGAAGCCCTGCAGCGTTTTTTCACTCTGCCTGTGTGTGCTGAAGAGATAGTGTAGGGAGAGAGCTGCTGCCTGTTAGTGATTTCAGGGACAGTTGAAAGTTTGCTGGCTAGTAATCGTTTTGATACTGCTCTGTTATTGGAGGGACAGAAGTCTGCAGGGGTTTGAGGGACATTTAAGCTTAGGTAGCTTTGCTGGCTAGTAATCTACCTTCTACTGCAGTGCTCTGTATGTAGCTGCAGTGGGCAGCTGTCCTGCTTCTGATCTCATCTGCTGACTGCTGCAATAACAGTAGTCCTTGTAAGGACTGCTTTTATTTATTTTTTTGTTGTTTTACTACTACTACTACTACTACTACTATAAGAGCCCAGTGCTATTAGTCTAGCAGTGTTGAGGAGTGGGACTGGTGTGCTAATCTGCTGCTCCTAGTAGTTCAGCAGCACCAACTTTCATTTTTTTTTTTTTAATATTCATTTTTTTTTATTTTACTTTTTTTTATTTTACTACCGCTGTAGTAGTGTATAAGTTGACCTTTTAGGCATTATTTGCCCTGTAGGCATTATTTGCACACTGTTTTCTTCAACCCGCCATCGAGCTGTGTGACCTTGTTCACATTCTGTCTAAATATCCATAATATTACCGTCTCCAGAAAAAACACCGGAGTCACTTTTTTCAAGCAGCATTCATATATTTTACGTAATCCGTATCCACCGCTGTAGTAGTGTATACGTTGACCTTGTAGGCATTGTTTGCCCAGTTTTTTTGGCCACAGCCACTGAAGCACAGAGGCCAGAAAAAATATGCCATATAAATGCTGAAAATAGTCATTTTTTGCCATACGTTGACTCAACGTATATGGCAAAAAATGACTATTTTCAGCATTTATGTGGCATATTTTTTGTGGCAACTGTGCTTCAGTGGCTGCAACCAAAAAAACTGGGCAAACAATGTCTACAAGGTCAACGTATGGCGAAAAATTACTATTTTCAGCATTTATATGGCATATTTTTTCTGGCAACTGTGCTTCAGTGGCTGCGTCCAAAAAAACTGGGCAAACAATGTCTACAAGGTCAACGTATGGCGAAAAATGACTATTTTCAGCATTTATATGGCATATTTTTTCTGGCAACTGTGCTTCAGTGGCTGCGTCCAAAAAAACTGGGCAAACAATGCCTACAAGGTCAACGTATGGCAGTTGTTTAAAGAGAACAGTAGATTACTAGCCAGCAAAGCTACCTAAGCTAAAATGTCCCTCAAATCCCTGCAGACTTCTGTCCCTCCAATACAGAGCAGTATCAAGCAGATTACTAGCCAGCAAACTTACTATCATCTGTCCCTGAAATCACTAACAGCTCTCCCCCTACACTATCTCTTCCAAGCACACACAGGCAGATTTTTCAGATACATTTTTGCCCTTGATCCCCCTCTGGCATGCCACTGTCCAGGTCGTTGCACCCTTTAAACAACTTTAAAATCATTTTTCTGGCCAGAAATGTCTTTTCTAGATGTTAAAGTTCGCCTTCCCATTGAAGTCTATGGGGTTCGCGAACCGTTCGCGAACCGCTCGCATTTTTGCGCAAGTTCGCGAATATGTTCGCGAACTTTTTTTCCGACGTTCGCTACATCCCTATTAGAGAGTCCTATCTGGTTAACAGCCTCCTGATAAACAGATAAACCAGCATCTTTCCAGAACCAGTTAAAAGGAGATAAAGTACATTTCACAGTTCTCCAAATAAAGTAAGGGTCATTTTCTTGCACATCTATATGACACCCAAGTTAGGAGGACAAATAGGAAGCATGATGGGGGATGCCTGCCAATCTAGCATAGAGTGCTTCCAAACACAGGCAGCATTCTATTCAAAGGACAAGAAGCAGAAATGGAGAACACTGTGTGAAAAGTGCAAAGAAAAAAAACTTTTATGGTGTTTGGATACTGTGGTCTTCATTTAATTGACCTCTAGTGGATTAACCCATGGATACCAGGAAACCAGCGGAGATGGCATTAGGTAAGAGGGGGGCCATATATATTTATATATACAGCTCTCAGCTACTGATTACAAGTATTTTTGAGAGACGAAGTTCAACCACAGCTAAATGGCTGCACATTGGGTGTGTCTCATACAGAGAGGTATTTTATCTACAGCCCTGGGTTAAATGCCCTCTCTACTATCCAGAAACTGGCCCTGGGAACCACGGAGGAAATCCCACAGTGCATAATTCTTGAACCCCTACAGGCAAAGTTGTTAAAGTTCAAGCCTACCCCATTGGAAACATCCCAGCTCTCTAGCTCTCTCTTCAGCCTCCTGGGAACCATCCAGAACCAGGCCAAACCCTCCATTAATTACCTCTAAAATTGAAAGAAGGCAGAGTCAGTTTTTGACCTTAGAAGGCCTGTACAGGAGAAGACGTGACAGCAATGGATCTGGAATAAGCACACTGTACACTTGACCTCAAAGCAAAAGTATTTGAGTTATTTTAGCAATTTGCTACATTCCCATGTAGCATGAGGTTATTGTTACTCATCATCGGATATTACAATGCAATGCCCCAGACAAAAGCAGATATCATATTCTATTAGAAGATCCATGTAAGGTGTTGTCATGAACTGCAGTCCCCTAATGAAAATAATGAATATAACTTGACTTACTATTTAATTCCCTACTGTTTATGGAAAAAATATTATCCTGGTTTTTATTGCATTGTGTTTTCGATCAGCTCTGTAATGTTCTCTCATCTTATTCCTGTTGTCTAGAGAAAGAGACCTACTTGCTCTATCATATTCGATTAAAGGACAAGCAAAGATAAAAATAGAAAGGTACTAGTGATGAGCCGGTTGACCTGAAACCAACGTTAGACCAAGGGTTGACCACGGGTTGGGCGGAATCGGGTTGAAATTTGGCCAACCATTGCGGGTTAGAGCTTGGTGCAGGTTAGACTAGGGAAGTACAGTCCTCCACTGCCCCCAATGATTTCCTGTCTTGGAACCAGAGGTGTACACTGAAGTAGCATACAGAGCAAGGTTGCGCATGGGTCCTACAACGGCAGCATTTTGTGGGTTAGGGTTGGGCATGGGTTGAGTTTTTCCTGACCCATGCATTACTTAAGGGTACCATTTTTCCAAGGCATCCTCAGTTGGTAACTTCTCTGTCCCTGCAGCATTATAGTGCACATGTACAATCACCACTTGGAACTACGTCTTTGGCTTTCAAATGGAGGCTAAAAGAAGCCCAGATCAATTACTACAAATTTAAGGGTGAAGGCTTGCTCTCTGTTTTGGATATCCATGCAACTATAGGCAATGACTGTTAAAGCCACATTTATATGCAATGGTTTTGTGAAAATTTCAATTTTTACAAGTCCACCAATTGACTCTAAGTAGGTTCTAGGAGGTCCCCCATAGGCTAAAACAGCAATTCGGCAGGTATTAGATGGCGAATGGTCGAAGTCGAATTTTTAAAGAGACAGTACATGATAAATTTCGATATTCAAATTTTTTTCAAATCGAATTTGGACTATTCCCTAGTCGAAGTACACAAAAAATAGCTCGAAATTCAATTTTTTTTCATCAAAAACTCACCTTGACCTTTGATAAATCTGCCCTTAGGAGTTTGCTCTGGCAAGGCACAGATGCTAGGTCCTAGGAATGCCAATGGAACACTGATCTCACTGTGATCTCACTGTGATCTCACTAAATAGAGGAGTTTTTTTGTTCTGCTGTTATTAGGATTAACAAAGAGAAATCAGATGGCACTCACCAAGCAAAATGTGCTGAATTTTTATGATTTATTCAGATCTCTGCACAACGTTTCAGGGGATCAACCCCCTTTCTCAAGTGCTCTTACAAAAGAGAACAGGAAGCAGGTATAAATAGTTAAAACATGCAAATGGTAACACCCTCCAATTACCAGTGACTGCCAAATCTAACCCTTAATACAAATTGTGCATACCTGTCTATGACAATCGTGTATAAATAAATTAAGAAATGTTCTGACAGTGTCATTTAATGCTTTCCTCTGTATCAATATATTATCTGTGAATATAAAAAGTACAATAAAGATGTATTACTTAAAATTCTATCAACATAAAACGAGTCATTTCCATATTACAATTGAAAGGCATATCACATCCTTAAAAGAAACATGAATAGTTCTGAACTTCATTCAACCCCATAGGGGACACTGTATTTAGTTTATCTATCTACATTGTTTTTTCCACCTCTAGAAGGAGTATCAACTACCTGCAATACTAACCATCTTAATTGTTTACTGTTATGACCATATTCCTTAAAGTGCTTGCTCACTGGTGTTACATACTTCTGTTTATACAAGTCACAATTGTCCTCTTGTGCTCCCCAATTCTTACTCTGATTTCTCTCTTGGTCTTCCCAACATACGCCTTCCCGCAGGGGCATTTCAGCATATAAATTACTCCTTTTGTGAGGCAGGTTGCAAAATCTCTTAATTCAATATTAAAACCATTCGAGGGATGGTTAAAACTCTCACCTTTTATAATGCTACTACAGCAGCTGCACGATAGGCATGGATACGTGCCTGTCCTAGGGTTCCCAAAAAATGTCGGTTGTTTGCTTCTAAACTACACCAGATCAGTTTTTACTAGTATGTCACCCAAATTACAAGATCTTTTATACGACAGTAAGGGTTTGTTCTTAAACAACATGCCCACTTCACAATCTTTTTGTAAAATCTCCCAATGCTTGTGGATAATTGACCTTATGGAGTTCAAATTGGCATTAAAAGAACTCACAAAGGGAATACGGTCATCTGACTTTGTTTGTGCCTTCTCCTTCAATAAATCTACCCTTTGTACTTCCTTTACCTTATTTTGTTAGTGAATGAACAACCTTCGGGTCATACCCACGTTGCGTAAAATTAGCTGACATTTCATTCAATTTAGTCTCGCACACCTCCTCCTGGGACACAATCCTTCTAACCCTCAATAGCTGACTATAGGGCAACCCCTTTTTTGTATTAGGGGGATGGAAACTGCTGTACAACAATAAATTATTCTTGTCAGTCGGATTTTTATATAAATCCGTATAGAGCACACCTTCTTGTTTAATTACTGTGACATCCAAGAAATTAACCTATCTAGGGTGGTAATGCAATGTAAACTTCAGTGTAGGGTGTAATGTGTTAATCTCTTCGCTGACTCTTACCAGATCACTTTCATTACCAAGCCATGTGAAAAAAATGTCATCCACATAGCGTACATAATTTTTGATACAACTGGAAAATGGCTGTTCAAAAAAGACAATTTGTTCCACAAATGACACAAATATGTTCGCGTAGCTTGGAGCGACATTGCTACCCATACTCGTTCCTTGCTTCTGTAAAAAGAAATCTTTATCGAATCTGAAATAATTTTGCATAAGAACATACCGTAACAGATGTATCAAAAATAACACCAACCTAGTATCATAGCCATATTGGAACAGGGCCACCTCCACATACAAAATTCCTTCTGCATGTGGTATGCATGTGTACAATGACTGTATATCAACAGTTCATAAGAAGTTACAAGTGTCAATGTCCTCCATTTCCATTCAAAAACGCTGTTGTATCTCTCAAACTGCTGGAAATGTCCACTACTAGTGGCTGCAGGTAATGGTCAACATAAACACTCAAAGTTGCAGTAAACCATCCGTACATGAAACAATCGGACGCCCTGGGGGGTTCATTAAATCCTTATGAATCTTTGGCAATAAATAAAGTACTGGCACCCAAGGGAAATCATTAGTAAGAAATTCCTTTGTATCTTTATCAATTAACCCCTCCAAAAAAGCATCCTTCACAAAGCTGTCAATATAATTTTTCAGAGTCCAGGTGGGATCTTTATTCAGCCTAATGTAATGGTCGCTATTTGAAAGTTGTTTCTGTGCCTCCTGTATATGTTTAATTCTGTCCATAACGACAAAAGCTCCAACCTTATCCGCTTTCTTAATGATAATAAGCTTATTGTCCTGTAATTCCTTAAGGGTTTTGGATTCCTCTTTGGTTAGATTATACATTTTTCTGTCCCTCTTCTGTCCCTCTTGTTCCAATTTAATGCAGACACATCCCGTAACACCATCTTTTCAAACACATTTAGTGAATCGTTATTCACTTCTGGGCAAAATTAAGGGTTTCTCTTTTTCAGTTTATTTGTTGTTGTCACCATTCGACCTTTTAATTCAATTTTAAGCTTAAGGGAGCGGGCAAATTTACCAAATTCCATTTTAAACTGAAAGAGATTATCCTTATTATAGGGCACAAAACCCAACCCCTTACTAATAACCGTCAACTGCAATTCTTATAAGGGAAAAGAGGAGATATTTACCACCAGGTCGTCCTGGGCTTCATTATGCAAGCAGTCCTCCCTTACTATTTCCTCTGAGAGCGAACTGTTCTCTTTTTTTGAGGGATTTTGTCCAGCAGCGGTCCTGCTTCCTCCCCTCTGGGTTGTCCTGGGCTTTGGGATCCCTGCTTCTGTGCACGAGGTGCGTCCTCCAGGCTTCTGCCTAAAAAACGCTCCCCCTGCAACTCTTGGGTATGGGTTTGGTTCCGCTTACCATGGCTCCTACCCGCTCCCCCTCGGTCTCCCTCTGCCTCATCATCTGTGGACTGCGACGTACCCTCACTCGCGCTGTCTCCCTGCCGTGCTCTGGTTCTTGGCCGCCACCACTTCTGTTTTCTATCATCTTGCCAGTTGTATACACGCTTCAGTGAGTAATCCTCCGTGTCACATTTAAACTTTTTTAATTTAATCTGTAGCAGGTCACTCTTCAGTTTCTCCAAATTGGCCGTAAGTTATGCCTCCTGCTGCAGACTCTCCTTTAATTCATTCTGTACTTTAGTAATTTCCCTTGCAGTGCGGTTTATTTCAGGTTGAAGATATTGTATGGTTAGGTATATTAGATCCAGGCTCGCTTTATTCAAGATGTATTGCCACTTTTCCAGATATTCACTATTATCTTTCAATAGTGCTGGTTGATTTTTTATACGCAAGCCCCTTGGGATTTGTTCCACTTTCGCATATTCAATCAATACAACACTGTGCAAGCTTAGACTGACATGTTTTTTACTCAAATCTTCCAATACATGTGTCTTATCCAGGAGTGCTCTGCAAAGTCTTTAAATTAGTTGCACCTGCCGATGCTGCTGATAGAATTTGTTGTCTCTCTTCCTCTTTTGCACTATACCTCAAACCCACTGATAAAAATGTTCTTTTACATTTCTCTAGCAGTCATCCTAATTCAATGAAAAGATCTTTGCCAATTTCCCAATTTTGCAGGGTGTTGAGGAATAATTCTGTTATGAACATCCGTGAGTTGCAGCTAACCAAGATGTGGAATCGGTTTAAAGACAGGGGCTATACCGACAAGGTTTGAAATGATGCTTTGAACATAGCAAGGGACCCTTTCCAAAGGCTGACTACAGCAAAGGGTAATCAATCAAATGTGATGTTTAGTACCAGGTACAATCATGGCACTATGAACACGGGCAGGTTTGTTAAAAAACAATGGAACATTATTCAGGCTGATAAGGAATTAGCTAGGGTCATCCCAAATCCCCCAATAGTCTGTTATAAAAGGGGCACCAATTTGCAGGACTTATTGGTTAAAAACGACCCTGTGCCATGTTATAGTACTAAAACACAGACCTGGTTGACAAGTGATAAACCAGGATGTTTAAGATGCCATACCTGCACCTGCTTTATGTCCCCCGGTCAATCCTTTTTACATCCACAAACCGGAAAACGATTGGGGATTAGACACCACATTACCTGCAGCACCACGCATGTAATATATCTTATTACATGCCCGTGCGGTCTGTCTTATGTAGGGGAAAACAGACTTGACACTTAGGCTCAGGATGGACGCACATCGGTCTGCAATAAGTACGGCCTTTAGGAATGGTAAAACTACGAAGCCAGTAGCAAAACAATTTTTGGAACAGGGCCACGGGCTCCCAACCTTTAAGTATATTGCAATTGACCATATCCCACCACTTAGGAGGGGAGGTGATCATTCCAATATTCTGCTCCAACGCAAGGTATTTTGTATAAAAAAGTTAAATAACTTAGCCCCTTTAAGCCTTAATGAAAATTTTCCCTTAACATGTTTTTTACAGCAGAGGTGAGACGGTAGCTTTTTGCAATATTTTGCCTCACTCTGTGTCCTTTACTAAGTGATTCATCCATTGTGTCTATTTTTGGTACCAATGATACAATGTATACAAGATCTGCTGATTTGGCTCTAAAAATTTCAAACACAGAAGAAAAAAAAAAGAGTTGTGACAAGGTGCAGCTCACCTTATATCAAATAAAGCAGCAGCACTCCGGTATTGTTGAAAAAGTGAAAAACTTTACTCAAATGCCATAGGCAACGTTTCGGGCTACGCAGGGCGCAGGCCCTTTGTCAAGCCATTCACCTGCACAAAAGGCAGAACCATCGTAGATATTGGAAGTTTCTCTGTAGGGACTGTCTGTGCCATTGACATCATGATGGTCCCGACTGATCACCACAGCACCCTATGAAAGACATTAGACATAAAACAGGTTTTAAATATTCAGATGACCATGGCATTAATCCCTGGTTATAACCTGTCCTTCAGAGATGAGTGATCTACAGCACATTTAATACAACTCCAAGAAACCCTGATAGCTTTCAGAAATGCCTTTCTACAGTTACCTGAAACTAGCCCAATCTGAAGGGCCACAGCCTGACAAACCACACTGTAAATAATTCCTCATTAGGAAAATAAACTGATAGGAAGATAAATGTGCATTTTAATGTGGCCATTGCTACCATAGTTACTGTTGTTCCTATAGTTACTATTGTTCCTATAGATACTACTGTTCCTATAGTTACTACTGTTTCTATAGTTGCTGTTGTTTCTATAGTTGCTGTTGTTTCCATAGTTGCTGTTGTTTCCATAGTTGCTGTTGTTTCCATAGCTGCTGTTGTTTCCATAGTTGCCGTTGTTTCCATAGTTGCTGTTGTTTCCATAGTTGCCGTTGTTTCCATTGTTGCAATTGTTTCCATAGTTACCATTGTTTCCATAGATACCATTGTTTCCATTGTTTCAATTGTTACCATTGTTTCCATTGTTACCATTGATTCCATTGTTATCATTGTTTCCATAGTTACTATTGTTTCCATTGCTACCAAAGTTACTATTGTTTCCATTGCTACCAGTTACTATTGTTTCCATAGTTACTATTGTTTCTTTAGTTACTATTGTTTACATTGCTACCATAGTTACTATTGTTTCCATTGTTTTTATTGTTTCTACAGATACTATTGTTTCTATAGTTACTACCATAACTACTATTGTTCCCATTGTTACCACTGTTCCACTGTTGTTTCTAAAGTTACTGTTGTTTCTATAGTTACTATTGTTTCTATAGTTGCTACCCTAGTTACTATTGTCTCCATTGTTTCTATAGTTACTATTGTTTCTATAGTTACTGTTTCTATAGTTACTGTTTCCAAAATTACTATTGTTTCCATTGCTACCATAGTTACTATTGTTTCCAGTTACTATTGTTTCTATAGTTACTATTTCTATAGTTACCATTGTTTCCATAGTTGCCATTGTTTCCATAGTTACCATTGTTTCCATAGTTACTGTTTTCATAGTTACCATTGTTTCTATAGTTACTGTTTCCATAGTTACCATTATTTCTATTGTTACCATTGTTTCCATAGTTACCATTGTTTCCATAGTTACCATTGTTTCTATAGTTACTGTTTCTATAGTTACTGATTCTATAGTTACTATTGTTTCCATTGTTTTTAATGTTATAGTAACTATAGAAACAGTAACTATAGAAACAATGGTAACTATGGTAACAATGGAAACAACAGCAAATATGGAAACAACGGTAACTATGGAAACAACGGTAACTATAGCGACAACAGTAACTATAGAAACAATAGTAACTATAGAAATAATAGTAAATGGAAACAATAGTAACTATGGTAGCAATGGAAACAATAGTAACTATAGAAACAGTAAATATAGAAACAGAAACTAAAGAAACAATGGCAACAATGAAAACTATGGCAACTATGGAAACAATGGCAACTATGGAAACAATGATAACTATAGAAACAACGGTAACTATAGAAACAACAGTAACTACAGGAACAGTAACTATAGAAACAATAACTATAGAAACATTAACTATAGAAACAGAAGCAATAGAAACAATAGTAGCTATACAAACAATAGTAGCTATACAAACAACAGTAACTATAGAAATGGTAAATGTAGAAACAGTAACTATATAAATAGTAACTATAGAAACATTAACTATGGTAGCAATGGAAACAATAGTAGCTATAGAAACAGTAACTATAGAAACAGTAAATATAGAAACAATATTAACTATAGAAACAATAGTAACTATGGAAACAATAGCAATTATGGAAACAGTAACTATGGAAACAATGGTAACTATGGAAACAATGGTGACTATGGAAACAATGGTAGCTATGGGAACAATTGGAACAATGGAAACAATGGCAACTATGGAAACAATGGTAATTATAGAAACAGTAACTTTAGAAACAATAGTAACTGGAAACAATCATAACTATGGTAGCAATGGAAATAATAGTAACTATGGAAACAGTAACTATAGAAACAGTAACTATAGAAACAATAGTAACTATAGAAACAGTAACAATAGAAACAGTTACTATAGAAACAGTAACTATAGAAACAATAGTAACTATGGTAGGAATGGAAACAATAGTAACTATAGAAACAGTAACTATAGAAACAATAGTAACTATGGAAACAATGGTAACTATGGAAACAATGGGAACAATGGAAACAATGGGAATTATGGAAACAATGGTAACTATGGAAACAACAATTACTATAGAAACAACAGTAACTAACAAACTATAGAAACAGTAACTATAGAAACAGTAACAGAAACATCCTGTTACCCCCATATTTTATACACTGCCTAAAATACATAAAAATGTACAATTTCCTCCCGGTAGACCAATAGTGGCCCGTAATGAGTCTATTCTGGCCTCCCTGTCCATTTATCTTGACAAGATCAATACAGCTCATACCCTGGGAATGACTGTGTTCAACAATACATGGGTATTTTCGCCCAGGAATAGAGCATACAAATTGTGAGTAATGATTTAAATATGCTGAATTGTTCATATTTCATATATGCTGAATTGCCGATTCGATATTCAATATTTGGCAAAGAGATGGACTTTTTATGAACACTGCACAGTAACTATGGAAACAATGGTAACTATGGAAACAGTAACTATGGAAACAATGGGAACAATGGAAACATGGTAACTATGGAAACCGTGGTAAATATGGTAACGGTAACTATGGAAACGATGGGAACAATGGAAACATGGTAACAATGGAAACAATGGGACCAATGGAAACAATGGTAACTATGGAAACCGTGGTTACTATGGTAACGGTAACTATGGAAACGATGGAAACAATGGTAACTATGGAAACGATGGGAACAATGGAAACTATGCAAACCGTGGTAACTATGGTAACGGTAACTATGGAAACGATGGGAACAATGGAAACAATGGTAACTATGGAGACCGTGATAACTATGGAAACGTTAACTATGGAAACGATGGGAACAATGGAAACAATGGTAACTATGGAAACCGTGGTAACTATGGTAACGGTAACTATGGAAATGATGGGAACAATGGAAACAATGGTAACTATGGAAACCGTGGTAACTATGGAAACGGTAACTATGGAAACGATGGGAACAATGGAAACAATGGTAACTATGGAAACCGTGGTAACTATGGTAACGGTAACTATGGAAACGATGGGAACAATGGAAACAATGGTAACTATGGAAACCGTGGTAACTATGGAAATGGTAACTATGGAAACGATGGGAACAATGGAAACAATGGTAACTATGGAAACCGTGGTAACTATGGAAACGGTAACTATGGAAACGATGGGAACAATGGAAACAATGGTAACTATGGAAACCGTGGTAACTATGGTAACCGTAACTATGGAAACGATGGGAACAATGGAAACAATGGGAACTATGGAAACCGTGGTAACTATGGAAACGGTAACTATGGAAACTATGGGAACAATGGTAACTATGGAAACAATGGTAACTATGGAAACAACAGTAACTATAGAAACAACAGTAACTATAGAAACAGTAACTATAGAAACAGTAACAGAAACATCCTGTTACCCCCATATTTTATACACTGCCTAAAGTACATAAAAATGTACAATTTCCTCCCGGTAGACCAATAGTGGCCCGTAATGAGTCTATTTTAGCCTCCCTGTCCATTTATCTTGACAAGATTTTACAACCATATGTGGTCCAAACTAAATCTTTTTTAAAGGATACAACGCATTTGCTGAATATTTTGGACAAATGTATGGTTATGAAAGAGACTATTCTGGTGACAATGGCTATCCAAAGTCTCTACACATCAATTATGCATGATGCAGGGTTAGCGGCAATACAAGAAATTCTTTTGATGTATGATAATTACTCCCCTGAGGCTCAAGAAAGATTTTTTTCTGTCACTACTAGAGGTTGTCCTGCGAGAAAACTATTTTATGTTTCAAGATCAATTTTATAAACAAGTGCAAGGGACAGCCATGGGGAGTAATGTATTGCCCACTTATGCTAACCTGTATATGGATCACTTTGAACGCAAGTTTGTATACATTAATCCCCTGTATGAACAATTTTGCCAGTTATATCATCGCTATATAGATGATATTGTCATTTTAGGGACAGGGTGGGTGGATAATTTGCTACTGTTCATTACATATGTAAATTCCGTGGTGCCCACTCTGCATTTTACTATTACATATGATGTTGAGTCTGTCAGCTTCCTAGATGTAACAATGAAAAAGAAAGGTACCCGGTGGCAAACCGATCTTTATAAGAAAGATACAGAACGTAACAATTTACTGCATTTTTCTAGTTTCCACTCTCCATCATTGAAAAACAATTTGCCTTAATCTCAATTTATGAGCGTGAGATGGATTGTCTCAGAGCCACAGAGAGAGTGTCAAAGACTGGATGAAATGCAGGAGAGGTTTGCGGTGAGAGGATACCCTAAGACGCTCTTAGAGACCGTGAGAAATGAGGTGATTAATATCCCACAAGATGAATTAAGAGCAAAAAGGGTTAAAAAGGAGTCCTCGAGAGCGACCTTTGTCAGCAAATATACCACTGCTAGCAATAAGCTTAAGAAAATGATTAACAAACATTGGTATATCTTACAAACTTGTGCACCACAGGTAAAGGCCTTCTCTGAACCCCCGCTAATGGCATATAAAAGGGGTAAAAAATTTCCAGGATACCTTGGGAAAGGCAGATGTGGGTTCATTGGCAAAACCAGGACAAATATATTTAGGGGTTTCCAAAAAATGGGTACATTCCCCTGTCTAAATAGTGCCAGTTGCAGCAATATCACTAAAGGCTCCCAGTTTACGCACCCACAGACAGGACAAAAGATTGATATTAAAAAGTATTTTACATGCAATTCAACTTTTGTGGTGTACCTAATCAAATGTCCCTGTGGCATAGCATATGTGGGAGAAACCACACAGAAGGTTAAAGACCGTATTAAGCAACATAAATCTAATGTCCGCTGTGGATGTGTACACCTTCCAATCCCAGCACATTTTGCTGAAGCTAGACACACAGTGAGCCAGCTACGGTACCAGGTGATTGATAGCGTAGAACCCTTGAGACGTGGAGGCGATTGGACCCTACAGTTAAAGAAATTAGAGATGAAATGGATACATAAATTAGGTACGCTGGGACCAGGTGGTTTGAACCGGGAGTATACACCAATGCTTTTTATCTAATATGGTTGACCTGATTTTGTGCTATGTGTAACATTGTTTCGTATTTTCTTGTTTTTAGATCAATACAGCTCATACCCTGGGAATGACTGTGTTCAACAATACATGGGTATTTTCGCCCAGGAATAGAGCATACAAATTGTGAGTAATGATTTTAATATGCTGAATTGTTCATTCTTCATATATGCTGAATTGTTCGATTCAATATTCAATATTTGGCAAAGTGATGGACTTTTTATGAACACTGCACAGTAACTATGGAAACAATGGTAACTATGGAAACAGTAACTATGGAAACAATGGGAACAATGGAAACATGGTAACTATGGAAACAATGGTAACTATGGAAACAGTAACTATGGAAACAATGGGAACAATGGAAACATGGTAACTATGGAAACAATGGGACCAATGGAAACAATGGTAACTATGGAAACCGTGGTTACTATGGTAACGGTAACTATGGAAACGATGGGAACAATGGAAACAATGGTAACTATGGAAACGATGGGAACAATGGAAACAATGGTAACTATGGAAACCGTGGTAACTATGGTAACGGTAACTATGGAAACGATGGGAACAATGGAAACATGGTAACTATGGAAACAATGGGACCAATGGAAACAATGGTAACTATGGAAACCGTGGTTACTATGGTAACGGTAACTATGGAAACGATGGGAACAATGGAAACAATGGTAACTATGGAAACGATGGGAACAATGGAAACAATGGTAACTATGGAAACCGTGGTAACTATGGTAACGGTAACTATGGAAACGATGGGAACAATGGAAACAATGGTAACTATGGAAACCGTGGTAACTATGGAAACGGTAACTATGGAAACGATGGGAACAATGGAAACATGGTAACTATGGAAACAATGGGACCAATGGAAACAATGGTAACTATGGAAACCGTGGTTACTATGGTAACGGTAACTATGGAAACGATGGGAACAATGGAAACAATGGTAACTATGGAAACGATGGGAACAATGGAAACAATGGTAACTATGGAAACCGTGGTAACTATGGTAACGGTAACTATGGAAACGATGGGAACAATGGAAACAATGGTAACTATGGAAACCGTGGTAACTATGGAAACGGTAACTATGGAAACGATGGGAACAATGGAAACAATGGTAACTATGGAAACCGTGGTTACTATGGTAACGGTAACTATGGAAACGATGGGAACAATGGAAACAATGGTAACTATGGAAACCGTGGTAACTATGGAAACGGTAACTATGGAAACGATGGGAACAATGGAAACAATGGTAACTATGGAAACCGTGGTAACTATGGTAACGGTAACTATGGAAACGATGGGAACAATGGAAACGATGGTAACTATGGAAACCGTGGTAACTATGGAAACGGTAACTATGGAAACGATGGGAACAATGGAAACAATGGTAACTATGGAAACCGTGGTAACTATGGAAACGGTAACTATGGAAACGATGGGAACAATGGAAACAATGGTAACTATGGAAACAATGGTAACTATGGAAAAGACGTGCTTTTAAGGCTTTCAAGTTAGCTGGTACAGCTGAAACATTTATAAGGTACAAGGAGGCCAATAAATCATGCAAAGAAGCTATAAGGCAAGCTAAAATTGCTATAGAAAAGGATATTGCAGCAAGCAGTAAAAAAAATCCAAAATTATTTTTTCAATATGTCAATAGTAAAAAAATGAAGCAGGAAGGGGTGGGACCCTTACTATCAGAGGGGGGTCAGCTGGTTGATGAAAACAAAATAAAAGCGCAGATTCTGAACTCGTATTTTTCATCTGTCTACACAAATGAAGAACCAGTAAGTGAAGGTTTCCTTCTTAACACTCCCAATTCTAGTAATACAACTAATGATGCATGGTTCACACATGAAGAAATTCAAAAGAGACTTGAACATGTTAAGATTAACAAAGGTCCAGGGCCAGATGGTATGCATCCCAGGGTAATTAGCGAGCTTAGCTCTGTGATTGCCAAACCTCTTTACTTAATTTTTCAGGATTCATTGAGATCTGGCATAGTGCCGAGAGACTGGCGAATTGCTAATGTGGTGCCTCTATTCAAAAAAGGATCCCGTTCTCAGCCTCAAAACTATAGGCCAGTTAGTCTGACGTCAGTATTAGGAAAGCTTTTCGAAGGGTTAATAAAGGATAAGATACTGGACTTCATAGCAAATCATAATACTATGAGTTTGTGCCAGCATGGTTTTATGCGTAATAGATCTTGCCAGACTAACTTAATTTCCTTTTACGAGAATGTAAGTAGAGACCTCGATTCTGGGATGGCAGTGGATGTGATTTACTTAGACTTTGCTAAAGCATTTGATACAGTGCCACACAAAAGGTTACTGGTTAAATTAAGGAATGTTGGCCTGGAACATAGTATTTGTACCTGGATAGAGAACTGGCTAAAAGATAGACTACAAAGAGTGGTGGTAAATGGAACATTTTCTAATGGGACCAGTGTTGTTAGTGGAGTACCGCAGGGCTCTGTACTAGGTCCCTTGCTTTTCAACTTGTTTATTAATGACCTGGAGGTGGGCATTGAAAGTACTGTTTCTATTTTTGCAGATGATACTAAATTGTGCAGAACTATAGGTTCCATGCAGGATGCTGCCACTTTGCAAAGTGATCTGTCTAAACTGGAAAACTGGGCAGCAAACTGGAAAATGAGGTTCAATGTTGATAAATGCAAGGTTATGCACTTTGGCAAAAATAATATAAATGCAAGTTATATACTAAATGGCAATGTGTTGGGAGTTTCCTTAAATGAAAAGGATCTAGGGGTCTTTGTAGATAACACGTTGTCTAATTCTGGGCAGTGTCATTCTGTGACTACTAAAGCAAATAAAGTTCTGTCTTGCATAAAAAAGGGCATTAACTCAAGGGATGAAAACATAATTATGCCTCTTTATAGGTCCCTGGTAAGGCCTCATCTGGAGTATGCAGTTCAGTTTTGGACTCCAGTCCTTAAGAGGGATATAAATGAGCTGGAGAGAGTGCAGAGACGTGCAACTAAATTGGTTAAAGGGACGGAAGACTTAAATTATGAGGGTAGACTGTCAAGGTTGGGGTTGTTTTCTCTGGAAAAAAGGCGCTTGCGAGGGGACATGATTACACTTTACAAGTACATTAGAGGACATTATAGACAAATGGCAGGGGACCTTTTTACCCATAAAGTGGATCACCGTACCAGAGGCCACCCCTTTAGACTAGAAGAAAAGAACTTTCATTTGAAGCAACGTAGAGGGTTCTTCACAGTCAGGACAGTGAGGTTGTGGAATGCACTGCCGGGTGATGTTGTGATGGCTGATTCAGTTAATGCCTTTAAGAATGGCTTGGATGATTTTTTGGACAGACATAATATCAAAGGCTATTGTGATACTAAACTCTATAGTTAGTATAGGTATGGGTATATAGAATATAATTAAAAGTATGGAGGGGTGTGTGTATGGATGCTGGGTTTTCATTTGGAGGGGTTGAACTTGATGGACTTTGTCTTTTTTCAACCCAATTTAACTATGTAACTATGTAACTAACTATGTAACAGTAACTATAGAAACAACAGTAACTATAGAAACAGTAACTATAGAAACAGTAACAGAAACATCCTGTTACCCCCATATTTTATACACTGCCTAAAGTACATAAAAATGTACAATTTCCTCCCGGTAGACCAATAGTGGCCCGTAATGAGTCTATTTTAGCCTCCCTGTCCATTTATCTTGACAAGATTTTACAACCATATGTGGTCCAAACTAAATCTTTTTTAAAGGATACAACGCATTTGCTGAATATTTTGGACAAATGTATGGTTATGAAAGAGACTATTCTGGTGACAATGGCTATCCAAAGTCTCTACACATCAATTATGCATGATGCAGGGTTAGCGGCAATACAAGAAATTCTTTTGATGTATGATAATTACTCCCCTGAGGCTCAAGAAAGATTTTTTTCTGTCACTACTAGAGGTTGTCCTGCGAGAAAACTATTTTATGTTTCAAGATCAATTTTATAAACAAGTGCAAGGGACAGCCATGGGGAGTAATGTATTGCCCACTTATGCTAACCTGTATATGGATCACTTTGAACGCAAGTTTGTATACATTAATCCCCTGTATGAACAATTTTGCCAGTTATATCATCGCTATATAGATGATATTGTCATTTTAGGGACAGGGTGGGTGGATAATTTGCTACTGTTCATTACATATGTAAATTCCGTGGTGCCCACTCTGCATTTTACTATTACATATGATGTTGAGTCTGTCAGCTTCCTAGATGTAACAATGAAAAAGAAAGGTACCCGGTGGCAAACCGATCTTTATAAGAAAGATACAGAACGTAACAATTTACTGCATTTTTCTAGTTTCCACTCTCCATCATTGAAAAACAATTTGCCTTAATCTCAATTTATGAGCGTGAGATGGATTGTCTCAGAGCCACAGAGAGAGTGTCAAAGACTGGATGAAATGCAGGAGAGGTTTGCGGTGAGAGGATACCCTAAGACGCTCTTAGAGACCGTGAGAAATGAGGTGATTAATATCCCACAAGATGAATTAAGAGCAAAAAGGGTTAAAAAGGAGTCCTCGAGAGCGACCTTTGTCAGCAAATATACCACTGCTAGCAATAAGCTTAAGAAAATGATTAACAAACATTGGTATATCTTACAAACTTGTGCACCACAGGTAAAGGCCTTCTCTGAACCCCCCGCTAATGGCATATAAAAGGGGTAAAAAATTTCCAGGATACCTTGGGAAAGGCAGATGTGGGTTCATTGGCAAAACCAGGACAAATATATTTAGGGGTTTCCAAAAAATGGGTACATTCCCCTGTCTAAATAGTGCCAGTTGCAGCAATATCACTAAAGGCTCCCAGTTTACGCACCCACAGACAGGACAAAAGATTGATATTAAAAAGTATTTTACATGCAATTCAACTTTTGTGGTGTACCTAATCAAATGTCCCTGTGGCATAGCATATGTGGGAGAAACCACACAGAAGGTTAAAGACCGTATTAAGCAACATAAATCTAATGTCCGCTGTGGATGTGTACACCTTCCAATCCCAGCACATTTTGCTGAAGCTAGACACACAGTGAGCCAGCTACGGTACCAGGTGATTGATAGCGTAGAACCCTTGAGACGTGGAGGCGATTGGACCCTACAGTTAAAGAAATTAGAGATGAAATGGATACATAAATTAGGTACGCTGGGACCAGGTGGTTTGAACCGGGAGTATACACCAATGCTTTTTATCTAATATGGTTGACCTGATTTTGTGCTATGTGTAACATTGTTTCGTATTTTCTTGTTTTTAGATCAATACAGCTCATACCCTGGGAATGACTGTGTTCAACAATACATGGGTATTTTCGCCCAGGAATAGAGCATACAAATTGTAAGTAATGATTTTAATATGCTGAATTGTTCATTCTTCATATATGCTGAATTGTTCGATTCGATATTCAATATTTGGCAAAGAGATGGACTTTTTATGAACACTGCACAGTAACTATGGAAACAATGGTAACTATGGAAACAGTAACTATGGAAACAATGGGAACAATGGAAACATGGTAACTATGGAAACAATGGGACCAATAGAAACAATGGTAAGTATGGAAACCGTGGTTACTATGGTAACGGTAACTATGGAAACGATGGGAACAATGGAAACAATGGTAACTATGGAAACGATGGGAACAATGGAAACAATGGTAACTATGGAAACCGTGGTAACTATGGTAACGGTAACTATGGAAACGATGGGAACAATGGAAACATGGTAACTATGGAAACAATGGGACCAATGGAAACAATGGTAACTATGGAAACCGTGGTTACTATGGTAACGGTAACTATGGAAACGATGGGAACAATGGAAACAATGGTAACTATGGAAACGATGGGAACAATGGAAACAATGGTAACTATGGAAACCGTGGTAACTATGGTAACGGTAACTATGGAAACGATGGGAACAATGGAAACAATGGTAACTATGGAAACGATGGGAACTATGGAAACAATGGTAACTATGGAAACCGTGGTAACTATGGTAACGGTAACTATGGAAACGATGGGAACAATGGAAACAATGGTAACTATGGAAACCGTGGTAACTATGGAAACGGTAACTATGGAAACGATGGGAACAATGGAAACAATGGTAACTATGGAAACCGTGGTAACTATGGTAACGGTAACTATGGAAACGATGGGAACAATGGAAACAATGGTAACTATGGAAACGATGGGAACAATGGAAACAATGGTAACTATGGAAACCGTGGTAACTATGGTAACGGTAACTATGGAAACGATGGGAACAATGGAAACAATGGTAACTATGGAAACCGTGGTAACTATGGAAACGGTAACTATGGAAACGATGGGAACAATGGAAACAATGGTAACTATGGAAACCGTGGTTACTATGGTAACGGTAACTATGGAAACGATGGAAACAATGGAAACAATGGAAACAATGGTAACTATGGAAACCGTGGTAACTATGGAAACGGTAAACTATGGAAACGATGGGAACAATGGAAACAATGGTAACTATGGAAACCGTGGTAACTATGGTAACGGTAACTATGGAAACGATGGGAACAATGGAAACAATGGTAACTATGGAAACCGTGGTAACTATGGAAACGGTAACTATGGAAACGATGGGAACAATGTAAACAATGGTAACTATGGAAACCGTGGTAACTATGGTAACGGTAACTATGGAAACGATGGGAACAATGGAAACAATGATAACTATGGAAACCGTGGTAACTATGGAAACGGTAACTATGGAAACGATGGGAACAATGGTAACTATGGAAACAATGGTAACTATGGAAACAACAGTAACTATAGAAACAACAGTAACTATAGAAACAGTAACAGAAACATCCTGTTACCCCCATATTTTATACACTGCCTAAAGTACATAAAAATGATACAATTTCCTCCCGGTAGATCCAATAGTGGCCCGTAATGAGTCTATTTTAGCCTCCCTGTCCATTTATCTTGACAAGATTTACAACCATATGTGGTCCAAACTAAATCTTTTTTAAAAGGATACAACGCATTTGCTGAATATTTTGGACAAATGTATGGTTATGAAAGAGACTATTCTGGTGACAATGGCTATCCAAAGTCCTCTACATATCAATTTATGCATGTAATGGACAGGGAGGCCTAAAATTAGACTCATTTCCCCGGGCCACCATTGGGTTACGGAGAAAATTGTATCATTTTTATGTACTTTAGGCAGTGTATAAAATATGGGTAACAGGATGTTTCTGTTACTGTTTCTATCAGTTACTGTTGTTTCTATAGTTACTGTTGTTTCCATAGTTACCATTGTTTCCATAGTTACCATTGTTCCCATCGTTTCCATAGTTACCGTTTCCATAGTTACCACGGTTCCATAGTTATCATTGTTTCCATTGTTCCATCGTTTCCATAGTTACCGTTACCATAGTTACCACGGTTTCCATAGTTACCATTGTTTACATTGTTCCCATCGTTTCCATAGTTACCGTTTCCATAGTTACCACGGTTTCCATAGTTACCATTGTTTCCATTGTTCCCATCGTTCCATAGTTACCGTTACCATAGTTACCACGGTTTCCATAGTTACCATTGTTTCTATTGTTCCCATCGTTTCCATAGTTACCGTTTCCATAGTTACCACGGTTTCCATAGTTACCATTGTTTCCATTGTTTCCATCGTTTCCATAGTTACCGTTACCATAGTAACCACGGTTTCCATAGTTACCATTGTTTCCATTGTTCCCATCGTTTCCATAGTTACCGTTTCCATAGTTACCATTGTTTCCATTGTTCCCATCGTTTCCATAGTTACCGTTACCATAGTTACCACGGTTTCCATAGTTACCATTGTTTCCATTGTTCCCATCGTTTCCATAGTTACCATTGTTTCATTGTTCCCATCGTTTCCATAGTTTCCGTTACCATAGTTACCACGGTTTCCATAGTTACCATTGTTTCCATTGTTCCCATCGTTTCCATAGTTACCGTTTCCATAGTTACCACGGTTTCCATAGTTACCATTGTTTCCATTGTTCCCATCGTTTCCATAGTTACCGTTTCCATAGTTACCACGGTTTCCATAGTTACCATTGTTTCCATTGTTCCCATCGTTTCCATAGTTACCGTTACCATAGTTACCACGGTTTCCATAGTTACCATTGTTTCCAATGTTCCCATCGTTTCAATAGTTACCATTGTTTCCATTGTTCCCATCGTTTCCATAGTTACCGTTACCATAGTTACCACGGTTTCCATAGTTACCATTGTTTCCATTGTTCCCATCGTTTCCATAGTTACCATTGTTTCCATTGTTCCCATCGTTTCCATAGTTACCGTTACCATAGTAACCACGGTTTCCATAGTTACCATTGTTTCCATTGGTCCCATTGTTTCCATAGTTACCATGTTTCCATTGTTCCCATCATTTCCATAGTTACCGTTACCATAGTTACCACGGTTTCCATAGTTACCATTGTTTCCATTGTCCCCATCGTTTCCATAGTTACCATTGTTTCCATTGTTCCCATCGTTTCCATAGTTACCGTTACCATAGTAACCACGATTTCCATACTTACCATTGTTTCTATTGGTCCCATTGTTTCCATAGTTACCATGTTTCCATTGTTCCCATTGTTTCCATAGTTACTGTTTCCATAGTTACCATTGTTTCCATAGTTACTGTGCAGTGTTCATAAAAAGTCCATCTCTTTGCCAAATATTGAATATCGAATCGAACAATTCAGCATATATGAAGAATGAACAATTCAGCATATTAAAATCATTACTTACAATTTGTATGCTCTATTCCTGGGCGAAAATACCCATGTATTGTTGAACACAGTCATTCCCAGGGTATGAGCTGTATTGATCTAAAAACAAGAAAATACGAAACAATGTTACACATAGCACAAAATCAGGTCAACCATATTAGATAAAAAGCATTGGTGTATACTCCCGGTTCAAACCACCTGGTCCCAGCGTACCTAATTTATGTATCCATTTCATCTCTAATTTCTTTAACTGTAGGGTCCAATCGCCTCCACGTCTCAAGGGTTCTACGCTATCAATCACCTGGTACCGTAGCTGGCTCACTGTGTGTCTAGCTTCAGCAAAATGTGCTGGGATTGGAAGGTGTACACATCCACAGCGGACATTAGATTTATGTTGCTTAATACGGTCTTTAACCTTCTGTGTGGTTTCTCCCACATATGCTATGCCACAGGGACATTTGATTAGGTACACCACAAAAGTTGAATTGCATGTAAAATACTTTTTAATATCAATCTTTTGTCCTGTCTGTGGGTGCGTAAACTGGGAGCCTTTAGTGATATTGCTGCAACTGGCACTATTTAGACAGGGGAATGTACCCATTTTTTGGAAACCCCTAAATATATTTGTCCTGGTTTTGCCAATGAACCCACATCTGCCTTTCCCAAGGTATCCCGGAAATTTTTTACCCCTTTTATATGCCATTAGCGGGGGTTCAGAGAAGGCCTTTACCTGTGGTGCACAAGTTTGTAAGATATACCAATGTTTGTTAATCATTTTCTTAAGCTTATTTCTAGCAGTGGTATATTTGCTGACAAAGGTCGCTCTCGAGGACTCCTTTTTAACCCTTTTTGCTCTTAATTCATCTTGTGGGATATTAATCACCTCATTTCTCACGGTCTCTAAGAGCGTCTTAGGGTATCCTCTCACCGCAAACCTCTCCTGCATTTCATCCAGTCTTTGACACTCTCTCTGTGGCTCTGAGACAATCCATCTCACGCTCATAAATTGAGATTAAGGCAAATTGTTTTTCAATGATGGAGAGTGGAAACTAGAAAAATGCAGTAAATTGTTACGTTCTGTATCTTTCTTATAAAGATCGGTTTGCCACCGGGTACCTTTCTTTTTCATTGTTACATCTAGGAAGCTGACAGACTCAACATCATATGTAATAGTAAAATGCAGAGTGGGCACCACGGACTTTACATATGTAATGAACAGTAGCAAATTATCCACCCACCCTGTCCCTAAAATGACAATATCATCTATATAGCGATGATATAACTGGCAAAATTGTTCATACAGGGGATTAATGTATACAAACTTGCGTTCAAAGTGATCCATATACAGGTTAGCATAAGTGGGCAATACATTACTCCCCATGGCTGTCCCTTGCACTTGTTTATAAAATTGATCTTGAAACATAAAATAGTTTTCTCGCAGGACAACCTCTAGTAGTGACAGAAAAAAATCTTTCTTGAGCCTCAGGGGAGTAATTATCATACATCAAAAGAATTTCTTGTATTGCCGCTAACCCTGCATCATGCATAATTGATATGTAGAGACTTTGGATAGCCATTGTCACCAGAATAGTCTCTTTCATAACCATACATTTGTCCAAAATATTCAGCAAATGCGTTGTATCCTTTAAAAAAGATTTAGTTTGGACCACATATGGTTGTAAAATCTTGTCAAGATAAATGGACAGGGAGGCTAAAATAGACTCATTACGGGCCACTATTGGTCTACCGGGAGGAAATTGTATCATTTTTATGTACTTTAGGCAGTGTATAAAATATGGGGGTAACAGGATGTTTCTGTTACTGTTTCTATAGTTACTGTTGTTTCTATAGTTACTGTTGTTTCCATAGTTACCATTGTTTCCATAGTTACCATTGTTCCCATCGTTTCCATAGTTACCGTTTCCATAGTTACCACGGTTTCCATAGTTATCATTGTTTCCATTGTTCCCATCGTTTCCATAGTTACCGTTACCATAGTTACCACGGTTTCCATAGTTACCATTGTTTACATTGTTCCCATCGTTTCCATAGTTACCGTTTCCATAGTTACCACGGTTTCCATAGTTACCATTGTTTCCATTGTTCCCATCGTTTCCATAGTTACCGTTACCATAGTTACCACGGTTTCCATAGTTACCATTGTTTCTATTGTTCCCATCGTTTCCATAGTTACCGTTTCCATAGTTACCACGGTTTCCATAGTTACCATTGTTTCCATTGTTTCCATCGTTTCCATAGTTACCGTTACCATAGTAACCACGGTTTCCATAGTTACCATTGTTTCCATTGTTCCCATCGTTTCCATAGTTACCGTTTCCATAGTTACCACGGTTTCCATAGTTACCATTGTTTCCATTGTTCCCATCGTTTCCATAGTTACCGTTACCATAGTTACCACGGTTTCCATAGTTACCATTGTTTCCATTGTTCCCATCGTTTCCATAGTTACCATTGTTTCATTGTTCCCATCGTTTCCATAGTTTCCGTTACCATAGTTACCACGGTTTCCATAGTTACCATTGTTTCCATTGTTCCCATCGTTTCCATAGTTACCGTTTCCATAGTTACCACGGTTTCCATAGTTACCATTGTTTCCATTGTTCCCATCGTTTCCATAGTTACCGTTTCCATAGTTACCACGGTTTCCATAGTTACCATTGTTTCCATTGTTCCCATCGTTTCCATAGTTACCGTTACCATAGTTACCACGGTTTCCATAGTTACCATTGTTTCCAATGTTCCCATCGTTTCAATAGTTACCATTGTTTCCATTGTTCCCATCGTTTCCATAGTTACCGTTACCATAGTTACCACGGTTTCCATAGTTACCATTGTTTCCATTGTTCCCATCGTTTCCATAGTTACCATTGTTTCCATTGTTCCCATCGTTTCCATAGTTACCGTTACCATAGTAACCACGGTTTCCATAGTTACCATTGTTTCCATTGGTCCCATTGTTTCCATAGTTACCATGTTTCCATTGTTCCCATCATTTCCATAGTTACCGTTACCATAGTTACCACGGTTTCCATAGTTACCATTGTTTCCATTGTCCCCATAAGTGGGCAATACATTACTCCCCATGGCTGTCCCTTGCACTTGTTTATAAAATTGATCTTGAAACATAAAATAGTTTTCTCGCAGGACAACCTCTAGTAGTGACAGAAAAAAATCTTTCTTGAGCCTCAGGGGAGTAATTATCATACATCAAAAGAATTTCTTGTATTGCCGCTAACCCTGCATCATGCATAATTGATATGTAGAGACTTTGGATAGCCATTGTCACCAGAATAGTCTCTTTCATAACCATACATTTGTCCAAAATATTCAGCAAATGCGTTGTATCCTTTAAAAAAGATTTAGTTTGGACCACATATGGTTGTAAAATCTTGTCAAGATAAATGGACAGGGAGGCTAAAATAGACTCATTACGGGCCACTATTGGTCTACCGGGAGGAAATTGTATCATTTTTATGTACTTTAGGCAGTGTATAAAATATGGGGGTAACAGGATGTTTCTGTTACTGTTTCTATAGTTACTGTTGTTTCTATAGTTACTGTTGTTTCCATAGTTACCATTGTTTCCATAGTTACCATTGTTCCCATCGTTTCCATAGTTACCGTTTCCATAGTTACCACGGTTTCCATAGTTATCATTGTTTCCATTGTTCCCATCGTTTCCATAGTTACCGTTACCATAGTTACCACGGTTTCCATAGTTACCATTGTTTACATTGTTCCCATCGTTTCCATAGTTACCGTTTCCATAGTTACCACGGTTTCCATAGTTACCATTGTTTCCATTGTTCCCATCGTTTCCATAGTTACCGTTACCATAGTTACCACGGTTTCCATAGTTACCATTGTTTCTATTGTTCCCATCGTTTCCATAGTTACCGTTTCCATAGTTACCACGGTTTCCATAGTTACCATTGTTTCCATTGTTTCCATCGTTTCCATAGTTACCGTTACCATAGTAACCACGGTTTCCATAGTTACCATTGTTTCCATTGTTCCCATCGTTTCCATAGTTACCGTTTCCATAGTTACCACGGTTTCCATAGTTACCATTGTTTCCATTGTTCCCATCGTTTCCATAGTTACCGTTACCATAGTTACCACGGTTTCCATAGTTACCATTGTTTCCATTGTTCCCATCGTTTCCATAGTTACCATTGTTTCATTGTTCCCATCGTTTCCATAGTTTCCGTTACCATAGTTACCACGGTTTCCATAGTTACCATTGTTTCCATTGTTCCCATCGTTTCCATAGTTACCGTTTCCATAGTTACCACGGTTTCCATAGTTACCATTGTTTCCATTGTTCCCATCGTTTCCATAGTTACCGTTTCCATAGTTACCACGGTTTCCATAGTTACCATTGTTTCCATTGTTCCCATCGTTTCCATAGTTACCGTTACCATAGTTACCACGGTTTCCATAGTTACCATTGTTTCCAATGTTCCCATCGTTTCAATAGTTACCATTGTTTCCATTGTTCCCATCGTTTCCATAGTTACCGTTACCATAGTTACCACGGTTTCCATAGTTACCATTGTTTCCATTGTTCCCATCGTTTCCATAGTTACCATTGTTTCCATTGTTCCCATCGTTTCCATAGTTACCGTTACCATAGTAACCACGGTTTCCATAGTTACCATTGTTTCCATTGGTCCCATTGTTTCCATAGTTACCATGTTTCCATTGTTCCCATCATTTCCATAGTTACCGTTACCATAGTTACCACGGTTTCCATAGTTACCATTGTTTCCATTGTCCCCATAAGTGGGCAATACATTACTCCCCATGGCTGTCCCTTGCACTTGTTTATAAAATTGATCTTGAAACATAAAATAGTTTTCTCGCAGGACAACCTCTAGTAGTGACAGAAAAAAATCTTTCTTGAGCCTCAGGGGAGTAATTATCATACATCAAAAGAATTTCTTGTATTGCCGCTAACCCTGCATCATGCATAATTGATATGTAGAGACTTTGGATAGCCATTGTCACCAGAATAGTCTCTTTCATAACCATACATTTGTCCAAAATATTCAGCAAATGCGTTGTATCCTTTAAAAAAGATTTAGTTTGGACCACATATGGTTGTAAAATCTTGTCAAGATAAATGGACAGGGAGGCTAAAATAGACTCATTACGGGCCACTATTGGTCTACCGGGAGGAAATTGTATCATTTTTATGTACTTTAGGCAGTGTATAAAATATGGGGGTAACAGGATGTTTCTGTTACTGTTTCTATAGTTACTGTTGTTTCTATAGTTACTGTTGTTTCCATAGTTACCATTGTTTCCATAGTTACCATTGTTCCCATCGTTTCCATAGTTACCGTTTCCATAGTTACCACGGTTTCCATAGTTATCATTGTTTCCATTGTTCCCATCGTTTCCATAGTTACCGTTACCATAGTTACCACGGTTTCCATAGTTACCATTGTTTACATTGTTCCCATCGTTTCCATAGTTACCGTTTCCATAGTTACCACGGTTTCCATAGTTACCATTGTTTCCATTGTTCCCATCGTTTCCATAGTTACCGTTACCATAGTTACCACGGTTTCCATAGTTACCATTGTTTCTATTGTTCCCATCGTTTCCATAGTTACCGTTTCCATAGTTACCACGGTTTCCATAGTTACCATTGTTTCCATTGTTTCCATCGTTTCCATAGTTACCGTTACCATAGTAACCACGGTTTCCATAGTTACCATTGTTTCCATTGTTCCCATCGTTTCCATAGTTACCGTTTCCATAGTTACCACGGTTTCCATAGTTACCATTGTTTCCATTGTTCCCATCGTTTCCATAGTTACCACGGTTTCCATAGTTACCATTGTTTCCATTGTTCCCATCGTTTCCATAGTTACCGTTTCCATAGTTACCACGGTTTCCATAGTTACCATTGTTTCCATTGTTCCCATCGTTTCCATAGTTACCATTGTTTCATTGTTCCCATCGTTTCCATAGTTTCCGTTACCATAGTTACCACGGTTTCCATAGTTACCATTGTTTCCATTGTTCCCATCGTTTCCATAGTTACCGTTTCCATAGTTACCACGGTTTCCATAGTTACCATTGTTTCCATTGTTCCCATCGTTTCCATAGTTACCGTTTCCATAGTTACCACGGTTTCCATAGTTACCATTGTTTCCATTGTTCCCATCGTTTCCATAGTTACCGTTACCATAGTTACCACGGTTTCCATAGTTACCATTGTTTCCAATGTTCCCATCGTTTCCATAGTTACCATTGTTTCCATTGTTCCCATCGTTTCCATAGTTACCGTTACCATAGTTACCACGGTTTCCATAGTTACCATTGTTTCCATTGTTCCCATCGTTTCCATAGTTACCATTGTTTCCATTGTTCCCATCGTTTCCATAGTTACCGTTACCATAGTAACCACGGTTTCCATAGTTACCATTGTTTCCATTGGTCCCATTGTTTCCATAGTTACCATGTTTCCATTGTTCCCATCATTTCCATAGTTACCGTTACCATAGTTACCACGGTTTCCATAGTTACCATTGTTTCCATTGTCCCCATCGTTTCCATAGTTACCATTGTTTCCATTGTTCCCATCGTTTCCATAGTTACCGTTACCATAGTAACCACGATTTCCATACTTACCATTGTTTCTATTGGTCCCATTGTTTCCATAGTTACCATGTTTCCATTGTTCCCATTGTTTCCATAGTTACTGTTTCCATAGTTACCATTGTTTCCATAGTTACTGTGCAGTGTTCATAAAAAGTCCATCTCTTTGCCAAATATTGAATATCGAATCGAACAATTCAGCATATATGAAGAATGAACAATTCAGCATATTAAAATCATTACTTACAATTTGTATGCTCTATTCCTGGGCGAAAATACCCATGTATTGTTGAACACAGTCATTCCCAGGGTATGAGCTGTATTGATCTAAAAACAAGAAAATACGAAACAATGTTACACATAGCACAAAATCAGGTCAACCATATTAGATAAAAAGCATTGGTGTATACTCCCGGTTCAAACCACCTGGTCCCAGCGTACCTAATTTATGTATCCATTTCATCTCTAATTTCTTTAACTGTAGGGTCCAATCGCCTCCACGTCTCAAGGGTTCTACGCTATCAATCACCTGGTACCGTAGCTGGCTCACTGTGTGTCTAGCTTCAGCAAAATGTGCTGGGATTGGAAGGTGTACACATCCACAGCGGACATTAGATTTATGTTGCTTAATACGGTCTTTAACCTTCTGTGTGGTTTCTCCCACATATGCTATGCCACAGGGACATTTGATTAGGTACACCACAAAAGTTGAATTGCATGTAAAATACTTTTTAATATCAATCTTTTGTCCTGTCTGTGGGTGCGTAAACTGGGAGCCTTTAGTGATATTGCTGCAACTGGCACTATTTAGACAGGGGAATGTACCCATTTTTTGGAAACCCCTAAATATATTTGTCCTGGTTTTGCCAATGAACCCACATCTGCCTTTCCCAAGGTATCCCGGAAATTTTTTACCCCTTTTATATGCCATTAGCGGGGGTTCAGAGAAGGCCTTTACCTGTGGTGCACAAGTTTGTAAGATATACCAATGTTTGTTAATCATTTTCTTAAGCTTATTTCTAGCAGTGGTATATTTGCTGACAAAGGTCGCTCTCGAGGACTCCTTTTTAACCCTTTTTGCTCTTAATTCATCTTGTGGGATATTAATCACCTCATTTCTCACGGTCTCTAAGAGCGTCTTAGGGTATCCTCTCACCGCAAACCTCTCCTGCATTTCATCCAGTCTTTGACACTCTCTCTGTGGCTCTGAGACAATCCATCTCACGCTCATAAATTGAGATTAAGGCAAATTGTTTTTCAATGATGGAGAGTGGAAACTAGAAAAATGCAGTAAATTGTTACGTTCTGTATCTTTCTTATAAAGATCGGTTTGCCACCGGGTACCTTTCTTTTTCATTGTTACATCTAGGAAGCTGACAGACTCAACATCATATGTAATAGTAAAATGCAGAGTGGGCACCACGGACTTTACATATGTAATGAACAGTAGCAAATTATCCACCCACCCTGTCCCTAAAATGACAATATCATCTATATAGCGATGATATAACTGGCAAAATTGTTCATACAGGGGATTAATGTATACAAACTTGCGTTCAAAGTGATCCATATACAGGTTAGCATAAGTGGGCAATACATTACTCCCCATGGCTGTCCCTTGCACTTGTTTATAAAATTGATCTTGAAACATAAAATAGTTTTCTCGCAGGACAACCTCTAGTAGTGACAGAAAAAAATCTTTCTTGAGCCTCAGGGGAGTAATTATCATACATCAAAAGAATTTCTTGTATTGCCGCTAACCCTGCATCATGCATAATTGATATGTAGAGACTTTGGATAGCCATTGTCACCAGAATAGTCTCTTTCATAACCATACATTTGTCCAAAATATTCAGCAAATGCGTTGTATCCTTTAAAAAAGATTTAGTTTGGACCACATATGGTTGTAAAATCTTGTCAAGATAAATGGACAGGGAGGCTAAAATAGACTCATTACGGGCCACTATTGGTCTACCGGGAGGAAATTGTATCATTTTTATGTACTTTAGGCAGTGTATAAAATATGGGGGTAACAGGATGTTTCTGTTACTGTTTCTATAGTTACTGTTGTTTCTATAGTTACTGTTGTTTCCATAGTTACCATTGTTTCCATAGTTACCATTGTTCCCATCGTTTCCATAGTTACCGTTTCCATAGTTACCACGGTTTCCATAGTTATCATTGTTTCCATTGTTCCCATCGTTTCCATAGTTACCGTTACCATAGTTACCACGGTTTCCATAGTTACCATTGTTTACATTGTTCCCATCGTTTCCATAGTTACCGTTTCCATAGTTACCACGGTTTCCATAGTTACCATTGTTTCCATTGTTCCCATCGTTTCCATAGTTACCGTTACCATAGTTACCACGGTTTCCATAGTTACCATTGTTTCTATTGTTCCCATCGTTTCCATAGTTACCGTTTCCATAGTTACCACGGTTTCCATAGTTACCATTGTTTCCATTGTTTCCATCGTTTCCATAGTTACCGTTACCATAGTAACCACGGTTTCCATAGTTACCATTGTTTCCATTGTTCCCATCGTTTCCATAGTTACCGTTTCCATAGTTACCACGGTTTCCATAGTTACCATTGTTTCCATTGTTCCCATCGTTTCCATAGTTACCGTTACCATAGTTACCACGGTTTCCATAGTTACCATTGTTTCCATTGTTCCCATCGTTTCCATAGTTACCATTGTTTCATTGTTCCCATCGTTTCCATAGTTTCCGTTACCATAGTTACCACGGTTTCCATAGTTACCATTGTTTCCATTGTTCCCATCGTTTCCATAGTTACCGTTTCCATAGTTACCACGGTTTCCATAGTTACCATTGTTTCCATTGTTCCCATCGTTTCCATAGTTACCGTTTCCATAGTTACCACGGTTTCCATAGTTACCATTGTTTCCATTGTTCCCATCGTTTCCATAGTTACCGTTACCATAGTTACCACGGTTTCCATAGTTACCATTGTTTCCAATGTTCCCATCGTTTCAATAGTTACCATTGTTTCCATTGTTCCCATCGTTTCCATAGTTACCGTTACCATAGTTACCACGGTTTCCATAGTTACCATTGTTTCCATTGTTCCCATCGTTTCCATAGTTACCATTGTTTCCATTGTTCCCATCGTTTCCATAGTTACCGTTACCATAGTAACCACGGTTTCCATAGTTACCATTGTTTCCATTGGTCCCATTGTTTCCATAGTTACCATGTTTCCATTGTTCCCATCATTTCCATAGTTACCGTTACCATAGTTACCACGGTTTCCATAGTTACCATTGTTTCCATTGTCCCCATAAGTGGGCAATACATTACTCCCCATGGCTGTCCCTTGCACTTGTTTATAAAATTGATCTTGAAACATAAAATAGTTTTCTCGCAGGACAACCTCTAGTAGTGACAGAAAAAAATCTTTCTTGAGCCTCAGGGGAGTAATTATCATACATCAAAAGAATTTCTTGTATTGCCGCTAACCCTGCATCATGCATAATTGATATGTAGAGACTTTGGATAGCCATTGTCACCAGAATAGTCTCTTTCATAACCATACATTTGTCCAAAATATTCAGCAAATGCGTTGTATCCTTTAAAAAAGATTTAGTTTGGACCACATATGGTTGTAAAATCTTGTCAAGATAAATGGACAGGGAGGCTAAAATAGACTCATTACGGGCCACTATTGGTCTACCGGGAGGAAATTGTATCATTTTTATGTACTTTAGGCAGTGTATAAAATATGGGGGTAACAGGATGTTTCTGTTACTGTTTCTATAGTTACTGTTGTTTCTATAGTTACTGTTGTTTCCATAGTTACCATTGTTTCCATAGTTACCATTGTTCCCATCGTTTCCATAGTTACCGTTTCCATAGTTACCACGGTTTCCATAGTTATCATTGTTTCCATTGTTCCCATCGTTTCCATAGTTACCGTTACCATAGTTACCACGGTTTCCATAGTTACCATTGTTTACATTGTTCCCATCGTTTCCATAGTTACCGTTTCCATAGTTACCACGGTTTCCATAGTTACCATTGTTTCCATTGTTCCCATCGTTTCCATAGTTACCGTTACCATAGTTACCACGGTTTCCATAGTTACCATTGTTTCTATTGTTCCCATCGTTTCCATAGTTACCGTTTCCATAGTTACCACGGTTTCCATAGTTACCATTGTTTCCATTGTTTCCATCGTTTCCATAGTTACCGTTACCATAGTAACCACGGTTTCCATAGTTACCATTGTTTCCATTGTTCCCATCGTTTCCATAGTTACCGTTTCCATAGTTACCATTGTTTCCATTGTTCCCATCGTTTCCATAGTTACCGTTACCATAGTTACCACGGTTTCCATAGTTACCATTGTTTCCATTGTTCCCATCGTTTCCATAGTTACCATTGTTTCATTGTTCCCATCGTTTCCATAGTTTCCGTTACCATAGTTACCACGGTTTCCATAGTTACCATTGTTTCCATTGTTCCCATCGTTTCCATAGTTACCGTTTCCATAGTTACCACGGTTTCCATAGTTACCATTGTTTCCATTGTTCCCATCGTTTCCATAGTTACCGTTTCCATAGTTACCACGGTTTCCATAGTTACCATTGTTTCCATTGTTCCCATCGTTTCCATAGTTACCGTTACCATAGTTACCACGGTTTCCATAGTTACCATTGTTTCCAATGTTCCCATCGTTTCAATAGTTACCATTGTTTCCATTGTTCCCATCGTTTCCATAGTTACCGTTACCATAGTTACCACGGTTTCCATAGTTACCATTGTTTCCATTGTTCCCATCGTTTCCATAGTTACCATTGTTTCCATTGTTCCCATCGTTTCCATAGTTACCGTTACCATAGTAACCACGGTTTCCATAGTTACCATTGTTTCCATTGGTCCCATTGTTTCCATAGTTACCATGTTTCCATTGTTCCCATCATTTCCATAGTTACCGTTACCATAGTTACCACGGTTTCCATAGTTACCATTGTTTCCATTGTCCCCATCGTTTCCATAGTTACCATTGTTTCCATTGTTCCCATCGTTTCCATAGTTACCGTTACCATAGTAACCACGATTTCCATACTTACCATTGTTTCTATTGGTCCCATTGTTTCCATAGTTACCATGTTTCCATTGTTCCCATTGTTTCCATAGTTACTGTTTCCATAGTTACCATTGTTTCCATAGTTACTGTGCAGTGTTCATAAAAAGTCCATCTCTTTGCCAAATATTGAATATCGAATCGAACAATTCAGCATATATGAAGAATGAACAATTCAGCATATTAAAATCATTACTTACAATTTGTATGCTCTATTCCTGGGCGAAAATACCCATGTATTGTTGAACACAGTCATTCCCAGGGTATGAGCTGTATTGATCTAAAAACAAGAAAATACGAAACAATGTTACACATAGCACAAAATCAGGTCAACCATATTAGATAAAAAGCATTGGTGTATACTCCCGGTTCAAACCACCTGGTCCCAGCGTACCTAATTTATGTATCCATTTCATCTCTAATTTCTTTAACTGTAGGGTCCAATCGCGCTTAGACCAATAGTGGCCCGTAATGAGTCTATTTTAGCCTCCCTGTCCATTTATCTTGACAAGATTTTACAACCATATGTGGTCCAAACTAAATCTTTTTTAAAGGATACAACGCATTTGCTGAATATTTTGGACAAATGTATGGTTATGAAAGAGACTATTCTGGTGACAATGGCTATCCAAAGTCTCTACATATCAATTATGCATGATGCAGGGTTAGCGGCAATACAAGAAATTCTTTTGATGTATGATAATTACTCCCCTGAGGCTCAAGAAAGATTTTTTTCTGTCACTACTAGAGGTTGTCCTGCGAGAAAACTATTTTATGTTTCAAGATCAATTTTATAAACAAGTGCAAGGGACAGCCATGGGGAGTAATGTATTGCCCACTTATGCTAACCTGTATATGGATCACTTTGAACGCAAGTTTGTATACATTAATCCCCTGTATGAACAATTTTGCCAGTTATATCATCGCTATATAGATGATATTGTCATTTTAGGGACAGGGTGGGTGGATAATTTGCTACTGTTCATTACATATGTAAAGTCCGTGGTGCCCACTCTGCATTTTACTATTACATATGATGTTGAGTCTGTCAGCTTCCTAGATGTAACAATGAAAAAGAAAGGTACCCGGTGGCAAACCGATCTTTATAAGAAAGATACAGAACGTAACAATTTACTGCATTTTTCTAGTTTCCACTCTCCATCATTGAAAAACAATTTGCCTTAATCTCAATTTATGAGCGTGAGATGGATTGTCTCAGAGCCACAGAGAGAGTGTCAAAGACTGGATGAAATGCAGGAGAGGTTTGCGGTGAGAGGATACCCTAAGACGCTCTTAGAGACCGTGAGAAATGAGGTGATTAATATCCCACAAGATGAATTAAGAGCAAAAAGGGTTAAAAAGGAGTCCTCGAGAGCGACCTTTGTCAGCAAATATACCACTGCTAGAAATAAGCTTAAGAAAATGATTAACAAACATTGGTATATCTTACAAACTTGTGCACCACAGGTAAAGGCCTTCTCTGAACCCCCGCTAATGGCATATAAAAGGGGTAAAAAATTTCCGGGATACCTTGGGAAAGGCAGATGTGGGTTCATTGGCAAAACCAGGACAAATATATTTAGGGGTTTCCAAAAAATGGGTACATTCCCCTGTCTAAATAGTGCCAGTTGCAGCAATATCACTAAAGGCTCCCAGTTTACGCACCCACAGACAGGACAAAAGATTGATATTAAAAAGTATTTTACATGCAATTCAACTTTTGTGGTGTACCTAATCAAATGTCCCTGTGGCATAGCATATGTGGGAGAAACCACACAGAAGGTTAAAGACCGTATTAAGCAACATAAATCTAATGTCCGCTGTGGATGTGTACACCTTCCAATCCCAGCACATTTTGCTGAAGCTAGACACACAGTGAGCCAGCTACGGTACCAGGTGATTGATAGCGTAGAACCCTTGAGACGTGGAGGCGATTGGACCCTACAGTTAAAGAAATTAGAGATGAAATGGATACATAAATTAGGTACGCTGGGACCAGGTGGTTTGAACCGGGAGTATACACCAATGCTTTTTATCTAATATGGTTGACCTGATTTTGTGCTATGTGTAACATTGTTTCGTATTTTCTTGTTTTTAGATCAATACAGCTCATACCCTGGGAATGACTGTGTTCAACAATACATGGGTATTTTCGCCCAGGAATAGAGCATACAAATTGTAAGTAATGATTTTAATATGCTGAATTGTTCATTCTTCATATATGCTGAATTGTTCGATTCGATATTCAATATTTGGCAAAGAGATGGACTTTTTATGAACACTGCACAGTAACTATGGAAACAATGGTAACTATGGAAACAGTAACTATGGAAACAATGGGAACAATGGAAACATGGTAACTATGGAAACAATGGGACCAATAGAAACAATGGTAAGTATGGAAATCGTGGTTACTATGGTAACGGTAACTATGGAAACGATGGGAACAATGGAAACAATGGTAACTATGGAAACGATGGGGAACAATGGAAACAATGGTAACTATGGAAACCGTGGTAACTATGGTAACGGTAACTATGGAAATGATGGAACAATGGAAAACATGGTAACTATGGAAACAAATGGGACAATGGAAACAATGGTAACTATGGAAACCGTGGTTACTATGGTAACGGTAACTATGGAAACGATGGGAACAATGGAAACAATGGTAACTATGGAAACGATGGGAACAATGGAAACAATGGTAACTATGGAAACCGGTGGTAACTATGGTAAACGGTAACTATGGAAACGATGGAACAATGGAAACAATGGTAACTATGGAAACGATGGGAACATGGAACAATGGTAAACTATGGAAACCGTGGTAACTATGGTAACGGTAACTATGGAAACGATGGGAACAATGGAAACAATGGTAACTATGGAAACCGTGGTAACTATGGAAACGGTAACTATGGAAACGATGGGAACAATGGAAACAATGGTAACTATGGAAACCGTGGTAACTATGGAAACGGTAACTATGGAAACGATGGGAACAATGGAAACAATGGTAACTATGGAAACCGTGGTAACTATGGTAACGGTAACTATGGAAACGATGGGAAACAATGAAACAAGGGTAACTATGGAAACCGTCGGTAACTATGGGTAACGGTAACTATGGAAACGATGGGAACAATGGAAACAATGGTAACTATGGAAACCGTGGTAACTATGGAAACGGTAACTATGGAAACGATGGGAACAATGTAAACAATGGTAACTATGGAAACCGTGGTAACTATGGTAACGGTAACTATGGAAACGATGGGAACAATGGAAACAATGATAACTATGGAAACCGTGGTAACTATGGAAACGGTAACTATGGAAACGATGGGAACAATGGTAACTATGGAAACAATGGTAACTATGGAAACAACAGTAACTATAGAAACAACAGTAACTATAGAAACAGTAACAGAAACATCCTGTTACCCCCATATTTTATACACTGCCTAAAGTACATAAAAATGATACAATTTCCTCCCGGTAGACCAATAGTGGCCCGTAATGAGTCTATTTTAGCCTCCCTGTCCATTTATCTTGACAAGATTTTACAACCATATGTGGTCCAAACTAAATCTTTTTTAAAGGATACAACGCATTTGCTGAATATTTTGGACAAATGTATGGTTATGAAAGAGACTATTCTGGTGACAATGGCTATCCAAAGTCTCTACATATCAATTATGCATGATGCAGGGTTAGCGGCAATACAAGAAATTCTTTTGATGTATGATAATTACTCCCCTGAGGCTCAAGAAAGATTTTTTTCTGTCACTACTAGAGGTTGTCCTGCGAGAAAACTATTTTATGTTTCAAGATCAATTTTATAAACAAGTGCAAGGGACAGCCATGGGGAGTAATGTATTGCCCACTTATGCTAACCTGTATATGGATCACTTTGAACGCAAGTTTGTATACATTAATCCCCTGTATGAACAATTTTGCCAGTTATATCATCGCTATATAGATGATATTGTCATTTTAGGGACAGGGTGGGTGGATAATTTGCTACTGTTCATTACATATGTAAAGTCCGTGGTGCCCACTCTGCATTTTACTATTACATATGATGTTGAGTCTGTCAGCTTCCTAGATGTAACAATGAAAAAGAAAGGTACCCGGTGGCAAACCGATCTTTATAAGAAAGATACAGAACGTAACAATTTACTGCATTTTTCTAGTTTCCACTCTCCATCATTGAAAAACAATTTGCCTTAATCTCAATTTATGAGCGTGAGATGGATTGTCTCAGAGCCACAGAGAGAGTGTCAAAGACTGGATGAAATGCAGGAGAGGTTTGCGGTGAGAGGATACCCTAAGACGCTCTTAGAGACCGTGAGAAATGAGGTGATTAATATCCCACAAGATGAATTAAGAGCAAAAAGGGTTAAAAAGGAGTCCTCGAGAGCGACCTTTGTCAGCAAATATACCACTGCTAGAAATAAGCTTAAGAAAATGATTAACAAACATTGGTATATCTTACAAACTTGTGCACCACAGGTAAAGGCCTTCTCTGAACCCCCGCTAATGGCATATAAAAGGGGTAAAAAATTTCCGGGATACCTTGGGAAAGGCAGATGTGGGTTCATTGGCAAAACCAGGACAAATATATTTAGGGGTTTCCAAAAAATGGGTACATTCCCCTGTCTAAATAGTGCCAGTTGCAGCAATATCACTAAAGGCTCCCAGTTTACGCACCCACAGACAGGACAAAAGATTGATATTAAAAAGTATTTTACATGCAATTCAACTTTTGTGGTGTACCTAATCAAATGTCCCTGTGGCATAGCATATGTGGGAGAAACCACACAGAAGGTTAAAGACCGTATTAAGCAACATAAATCTAATGTCCGCTGTGGATGTGTACACCTTCCAATCCCAGCACATTTTGCTGAAGCTAGACACACAGTGAGCCAGCTACGGTACCAGGTGATTGATAGCGTAGAACCCTTGAGACGTGGAGGCGATTGGACCCTACAGTTAAAGAAATTAGAGATGAAATGGATACATAAATTAGGTACGCTGGGACCAGGTGGTTTGAACCGGGAGTATACACCAATGCTTTTTATCTAATATGGTTGACCTGATTTTGTGCTATGTGTAACATTGTTTCGTATTTTCTTGTTTTTAGATCAATACAGCTCATACCCTGGGAATGACTGTGTTCAACAATACATGGGTATTTTCGCCCAGGAATAGAGCATACAAATTGTAAGTAATGATTTTAATATGCTGAATTGTTCATTCTTCATATATGCTGAATTGTTCGATTCGATATTCAATATTTGGCAAAGAGATGGACTTTTTATGAACACTGCACAGTAACTATGGAAACAATGGTAACTATGGAAACAGTAACTATGGAAACAATGGGAACAATGGAAACATGGTAACTATGGAAACAATGGGACCAATAGAAACAATGGTAAGTATGGAAATCGTGGTTACTATGGTAACGGTAACTATGGAAACGATGGGAACAATGGAAACAATGGTAACTATGGAAACGATGGGGACAATGGAAACAATGGTAACTATGGAAACCGTGGTAACTATGGTAACGGTAACTATGGAAATGATGGGAACAATGGAAACATGGTAACTATGGAAACAATGGGACCAATGGAAACAATGGTAACTATGGAAACCGTGGTTACTATGGTAACAGTAACTATGGAAACGATGGGAACAATGGAAACAATGGTAACTATGGAAACGATGGGAACAATGGAAACAATGGTGACTATGGAAACCGTGGTAACTATGGAAACGGTAACTATGGAAACGATGGGAACAATGGAAACAATGGTAACTATGGAAACCGTGGTAACTATGGTAACGGAAACTATGGAAACGATGGGAACAATGAAACAATGGTAACTATGGAAACGATGGGAACAATGGAAACAATGGTAACTATGGAAACCGTGGTAACTATGGTAACGGTAACTATGGAAACGATGGGAACAATGGAAACAATGGTAACTATGGAAACCGTGGTAACTATGGAAACGGTAACTATGGAAACGATGGGAACAATGGAAACAATGGTAACTATGGAAACCGTGGTTACTATGGTAACGGTAACTATGGAAACGATGGAAACAATGAAAACAAGGGTAACTATGGAAACCGTGGTAACTATGGTAACGGTAACTATGGAAACGATGGGAACAATGGAAACAATGGTAACTATGGAAACCGTGGTAACTATGGAAACGGTAACTATGGAAACGATGGGAACAATGTAAACAATGGTAACTATGGAAACCGTGGTAACTATGGTAACGGTAACTATGGAAACGATGGGAACAATGGAAACAATGATAACTATGGAAACCGTGGTAACTATGGAAACGGTAACTATGGAAACGATGGGAACAATGGTAACTATGGAAACAATGGTAACTATGGAAACAACAGTAACTATAGAAACAACAGTAACTATAGAAACAGTAACTATAGAAACAGTAACAGAAACATCCTGTTACCCCCATATTTTATACACTGCCTAAAGTACATAAAAATGATACAATTTCCTCCCGGTAGACCAATAGTGGCCCGTAATGAGTCTATTTTAGCCTCCCTGTCCATTTATCTTGACAAGATTTTACAACCATATGTGGTCCAAACTAAATCTTTTTTAAAGGATACAACGCATTTGCTGAATATTTTGGACAAATGTATGGTTATGAAAGAGACTATTCTGGTGACAATGGCTATCCAAAGTCTCTACATATCAATTATGCATGATGCAGGGTTAGCGGCAATACAAGAAATTCTTTTGATGTATGATAATTACTCCCCTGAGGCTCAAGAAAGATTTTTTTCTGTCACTACTAGAGGTTGTCCTGCGAGAAAACTATTTTATGTTTCAAGATCAATTTTATAAACAAGTGCAAGGGACAGCCATGGGGAGTAATGTATTGCCCACTTATGCTAACCTGTATATGGATCACTTTGAACGCAAGTTTGTATACATTAATCCCCTGTATGAACAATTTTGCCAGTTATATCATCGCTATATAGATGATATTGTCATTTTAGGGACAGGGTGGGTGGATAATTTGCTACTGTTCATTACATATGTAAAGTCCGTGGTGCCCACTCTGCATTTTACTATTACATATGATGTTGAGTCTGTCAGCTTCCTAGATGTAACAATGAAAAAGAAAGGTACCCGGTGGCAAACCGATCTTTATAAGAAAGATACAGAACGTAACAATTTACTGCATTTTTCTAGTTTCCACTCTCCATCATTGAAAAACAATTTGCCTTAATCTCAATTTATGAGCGTGAGATGGATTGTCTCAGAGCCACAGAGAGAGTGTCAAAGACTGGATGAAATGCAGGAGAGGTTTGCGGTGAGAGGATACCCTAAGACGCTCTTAGAGACCGTGAGAAATGAGGTGATTAATATCCCACAAGATGAATTAAGAGCAAAAAGGGTTAAAAAGGAGTCCTCGAGAGCGACCTTTGTCAGCAAATATACCACTGCTAGAAATAAGCTTAAGAAAATGATTAACAAACATTGGTATATCTTACAAACTTGTGCACCACAGGTAAAGGCCTTCTCTGAACCCCCGCTAATGGCATATAAAAGGGGTAAAAAATTTCCGGGATACCTTGGGAAAGGCAGATGTGGGTTCATTGGCAAAACCAGGACAAATATATTTAGGGGTTTCCAAAAAATGGGTACATTCCCCTGTCTAAATAGTGCCAGTTGCAGCAATATCACTAAAGGCTCCCAGTTTACGCACCCACAGACAGGACAAAAGATTGATATTAAAAAGTATTTTACATGCAATTCAACTTTTGTGGTGTACCTAATCAAATGTCCCTGTGGCATAGCATATGTGGGAGAAACCACACAGAAGGTTAAAGACCGTATTAAGCAACATAAATCTAATGTCCGCTGTGGATGTGTACACCTTCCAATCCCAGCACATTTTGCTGAAGCTAGACACACAGTGAGCCAGCTACGGTACCAGGTGATTGATAGCGTAGAACCCTTGAGACGTGGAGGCGATTGGACCCTACAGTTAAAGAAATTAGAGATGAAATGGATACATAAATTAGGTACGCTGGGACCAGGTGGTTTGAACCGGGAGTATACACCAATGCTTTTTATCTAATATGGTTGACCTGATTTTGTGCTATGTGTAACATTGTTTCGTATTTTCTTGTTTTTAGATCAATACAGCTCATACCCTGGGAATGACTGTGTTCAACAATACATGGGTATTTTCGCCCAGGAATAGAGCATACAAATTGTGAGTAATGATTTTAATATGCTGAATTGTTCATTCTTCATATATGCTGAATTGTTCGATTCGATATTCAATATTTGGCAAAGAGATGGACTTTTTATGAACACTGCACAGTAACTATGGAAACAATGGTAACTATGGAAACAATGGTAACTATGGAAACAATGGGAACAATGGCAACTATGGAAACAATGGTAACTATGGAAACAGTGGTAACTATGGAAACAATGGGAACAATATAAACAATGGTAACTAGGGAAACAATAGTGACTATGGAAACAGTAACTATGGCAACAATGGTAACTATGGCAACAATGGTAACTATGGCAACAATGGTAACTATGGCAACAATGGTAACTATGGCAACAATGGGAACAATGGAAACAATAGTAACTATGGAAACAGTAACTATGGAAACAATGGGAACAATGGAAACAATGGTAACTATGGAAACAATATTAACTAAGGGAACGGTAACTATGGAAACAGTGGTAACTATGGAAACTATGGAAACGATGGGAACAATGGAAACAATGGGAACAATGGGAAAACGATGGGAACGATTGAAACACATGGTAACTATGGAACGCGTGGTAACTATGGTAAACGGTAACTATGGAGAACGATGGGAACAATGGAAAAATGGTACTATGGAAACCGTGGTAACTATGGAAACGGTAACTATGGCAAACGATGGGTAACAATGGAAACAATTGGTAACTATGGAACCGTGGTTACTATGGTAACGGTAACTATGGAAACGATGGGAACAATGGAGACAAAGGGTAACTATGGAAACCGTGGTAACTATGGGTAACGGTACTATGGAAACGATGGAACAATGGAAACATGGTAACTATGGGAAACCGTGGTAACTATGGTAACGTGTAACTATGGAAACGATGGGAACAATGGAAACAATGGTACTATGGAAACCGTGGTAAAAACGGAACTATGGAATACGATGGAACAATGAAAACAATGGTAACTATGGAAACGATGGCGAACATGGAAAACAATGGTACTATGGAAACCGTGGTAACTATGGAACGGTAACTATGGAAACGATGGGAACAATAGGAACAGATGGTAACTATGGAAACCCGATGGTAACTATGGAAACAGTAACTATGGAAACAATGGGAACAATGGAAACAATGGTAACTATGGAAACAATATTAACTAAGGGAACGGTAACTATGGAAACAGTGGTAACTATGTAAACTATGGAAACGATGGGAACAATGGAAACAATGGTAACAATGGAAACAATGGAAACAATGGTAACTATTGAAACAGTAACTATGGAAACAGTAACTATGGAAACAGTAACTATGGAAACAGTAACTATGGAAACCGTGGTAACTATGGAAACCGTGGTAACTATGGAAACCGTGGTAACTATGGAAACCGTGGTAACTATGGAAACCGTGGTAACTATGGAAACCGTGGTAACTATGGAAACAATGGTAACTATGGAAACGATGGGGACAATGAAAACAATGGTAACCATGGAAACAATAGTAACTATGGAAACAGTAACTATGGCAACAATGAGAACAATTGAAACAATGGTAACTATGGAAACAGTAACTATGGAATCAATGGTAACTATGGAAACAATGGGAACAATGGAATCAGTAGTAACTATGGAAACAGTAACTATGGAAACAATGGGAACTATGGAAACAATGGGAACAATGGAAACAATGGAAACAATGGAAACAATGGAAACTATGGAAACTATGGAAACTATGGAAACAATAGTAACTATGGAAACAATGGAAACTATGGAAACAATAGTAACTATGGAAACAATAGTAACTATGGAAACAATAGTAACTATGGAAAAAGTAACTATGGAAACAGTAACTATGGAAACAATGGTAACTATGGAAACGATGGGAACAATGGAAACGATGGGAACAATGGAAACAAAGGTAACTATGGAAACAATGGTAACTATGGAAACAATGGGAACTATGGAAACAATGGGAACAATAGGAACAACAGTAACTATGGAAACAACGGTAACTAGTGAAACAACGGTAACTATAGAAACAACAGTAACTATGGTAGCAATAGAAACAATAGTAACTATAGAAACAATAGTAACTATAGAAACAGAAACTCTAGAAACAATGGTAACTATGGAAACAATGGTTACTATGGAAACAATGGGAACAATGGTAACTATGGAAACAGTAAAAGTAGCTATAGATAATAGACAATACTGTAGCTATTGTCTATTATCTATATCTACTGTTTCTATAGTTACTGTTTCTATAGTTACTATTGTTTCCATTGCTACCAGTTAATATTGTTTCTATAGCTAATGTTGCTTCTATAGCTACTGTTTCTATAGTTACTGTTTCTATAGTTACTATTGATTCTATAGTAACCTTTGTTTCTATAGTTACCGTTGTTTGCATAGTTGCAAGTAGGTATACAGTAGCTATAGAAACAGTAGCTATAGAAACAACAGTAGCCATAGAAACAAAAGGAACTGGAAACAATAGTAACGATAGAAACAGTAACTATAGAAACAATAGTAACTGGAAAGATTAGTAACTATGGTTGAAAAGGAACCAATAGTATCTATAGAAACAGTAACTATAGAAACAGTAACTATAGAAACAATGGTAATATGGAAATAATGGTAACTATGGTAATAATGGTAACAATGGAAACAACGGTAACAATGGAAACAACTGTAACTATAGTTACTGTTGATTGTATAACTACTGTTTGTATAGCTACTGTTGTTTCTATAGTTACTGTTTCCATAGTTACCATTGTTCCCATAGTTACCATTGTTTCCATAGTTACCATTGTTTTCATGGTTACCATTGTTACTATTGTTTCCATAGTTACTGTTTCTATAGTTACTTTTTCTATAGTTATAATTGTTTCCATTGCTACAATAGTTACTATTGTTTCCACTTACTATTGTTTCTATAGTTATTGTTTCTATAGTTACTGTTTCCAGTTACTGTTGTTTCTATAGTTACTGTTGTTTTTTTAGTTACCGTTGTTTCCACAGTTACCGTTGTTTCCACAGTTACCGTTGTTTCCACAGTTACCATTGTTTCCACAGTTACCGTTGTTTCCACAGTTACCGTTGTTTCCACAGTTGCGATTGTTTCCATTGTTTCTATAGTTACTATTGTTTCTATATTTACTGTTTCTATAGTTACTGTTGTTTCTGTAGTTACCATTGTTTCCATAGTTACCATATTTCCATAGTTACTGTTGTTTCCATATTTGCCGTTGTTTCCTTTGTTACCATTGTTTCCATAGTTACCATTGTTTCTATAGTTACTATTTCTATAGTTAATATTGTTTCCATTGCTACCATAGTTAATATTGTTTCTATAGCTACTGTTGTTTCTATAGCTAATGTTTCTATAGCTACTGTTTCTATAGTTACTGTTTCTAAAGTTACTGTTGATTCTATAGTTACCATTGTTTTTATTGGTAGCATTGTTTTCATGCTGCTGTACAAAGCGAATGGAAATTAAACATAGTAAATAAAGTAGCCCTCGATTGGAGCCCTGGGACATACTGTACAGCACTAAATATTGTTATTTAGGGTTCTAGCAATGGCCCTTTGACCCTTATGAATTTACCACCTGATGGCTGTCCTGGTTTTGCCCCCTCTCACCATGCTAACAGCTGGGTCAGAGCAAAAATTGCAATCTCTAATACCTGCCCTGCTTTTTTTGCTACACTGTATGACTTACTAAGAAATGCAACTTTATAAGTTGTTTGACTTGTATAGGGTTATTGCTAAACTAAGCTTAATTTTATGGTATTATTCTGCCCAGGCTATGATCAAATGTAAGGGGTTGTTTTAATGTTTTCAGGTCACATTCTCTCTCTCTGCTGGCTTCTTCTAAGTAAGTACCCGACAGAAAGCCACTGGCCTGACTGGATCCATCACATACAGGGACATCTGATTGTTGTGTGCTGTTAGTTGTCTCCCCAAGCATTGGATCAGTGTATAAATTTGGCTTTTAAGACGTGTAGCCGGATGGGCAGATCCAGCCATTAGAGGATCAGCACCTAATCCTTCAAGAGCACAGAGAAGCATGACCAGGGCTCACTCATACTTCCAGCCTCTAGCTTTGAGACAAAGGCCAGCTGCGATATCAAGCACCTGGTTACTAGTCTGGGGCATCGGAGGGCCAATGCTCTTGGACCCTCTCCCTCCCTGTGTCAGGATTTCATTCTCATGTTCCAACATGCTTTTAGCATGTGTAGCCTAATTGGCCAGAGATACAGTCAATAGGGGATCAGCTCAAACAGCTGTTTTTTCCTGTGAGGGACTTGCAAAACTCATTCTTATAAAATAATTATATGTCCCCAATTTTCAATATTTTGAGACTTCAGAAAACAAAGCACTCCGAGTGCCATCCCGCCAGCAATTTTCATTCTAGCCGACGGGAAGGCAGAGGAGGCAGTTTGGGGAGATTAATCACCCCAAAGAAGAGGAGATTTGTCACCAGACGACAAATTTCCCCGAGTCGCAGCGTGTCTCTGCCCTAAGGAGGGGGTCCTGCAGCAGAAGCCTCAGTGGGCCCCATGCCCCCCAGTCCGACCCTGCTGGATAGTGCCGGTAGCTTGATACTGCTGTTAAAGGGGTTATTCGCCTTGGAATCATCTTTTAGTACGATGTAGAGAGTGATATTCTGAGACAATTTGCAGTTGCTTTTCATTTTTTATTATTTGTGGTTTTTATGTTATTTAGCTTTTTATTCAGCACCTCACCAGTTTGCAATTTCAACAATCTGGTTGCTGTGGTCCAAATTACCCTAGCAACCATGCTATGAATTGAATAAGAGACTGTAATATGAATAGAAGAAGGCCAAAATATAAAGATAAGTAATAAAAAGTAGCAATAACAAAAAGCATTTGTGTTTTAGATGGGGTCAGTGCCCTCCTCCCCATTTGAAACCTGGAAAGAGTCAGAAGAAAAAAAGCATATAATTAAAAAAATCGATACAAAATAAATAAATGAAGAGCAATTGAAAATGTGCTTCCAATTGGCCATACTATAACATACTAAAAGTTAACTTAAAGGTGTTAACTAGTAATAACTACTGCTTTATCCTTAATGCTGCTCAAGCTGAAATATCATATTATATTTTTAATATATTCCTTAGCCAATAAACAAATGCAGCTTAACAGTCATTTTAAGTGCCATTTTTTTATCACTTTTGTTCATTTTCTCCAGCACAAGCAGCAGGGGGTGCTGGAGCTCTGTAGCCATTCACTGAGCCCACAGCATGCCTAAACATACATTCTTAGTTGTTTACATATATCTAAAAGCACACTCAAACCACACCCAGAATTAAATAACATGATGATTATTTTACAGTGCAACAGCCAATAAAGTCAGGGTGTGTGATATGAAATAAAACTTAAATATAGCTAGCCAATTTTCCCAGTATTTCCCAGTTTGAGAAAGCTACTATATAAGAGAAAGTAAAACTTACACGCTCGCACAAAAATTATGTCTTACTGCAATCCATGGAACAAATATATTTGAAGCAGCACTGTGATTGTGTAATTTAGTAAATATATTTATTAATATATGTGCTAAATTGTACCAGTGCAGAAACAAGTTTTGATCAATCTATGTCAAGGTAAAACATGAAAGCAGAGATCTGATTGGTTGCTATGGGGTACCTTGTGGTTTTTCTCTAATATAAATGTTTGTGCACTTAATTTGTTCCTCAAAAATGGTTATGCAAACTTGAGGAAAAAACTTAGGGGGTCATTGATGACCAGAACCACAGTTTCAAGCTTGGGGAAAAAGATGCAACTGTGTGGCGTAAATAGAGTGCGCAGGGCCCCCCTGCATAAAAATCTTCAGAAAGGCCCAGTGCACTCTGATCCACATCCTTCCGCCCCCTTCCCGCCATGACTCCACCCACTCCTGCCCAATCCCCACCCACTCCACACCCGACTCCGCCTCTTGACGACTTGCACTATGCTTCCCTGCTGCAGGTAAGAGCGGCTGGTTTCTTGTTCAGTGTCAGACTGGGATACTAGAGGCCCACCAGAAAACCTTAGGTTGAGGGCCCACTTTCCAAACTACTATACCTCCTCTCCTCACTCAACCTCTTTATTCTCGTAGTCTCTCTTCTCTACATACTATACCCTTTTCTTCCATTATTAAGCCTCTTTATTCCCATAAAGAAATAGGGAATGACCATGAAATAGGTCAAAAGGTTAGAAGCAGGAGGGCCCACTGACACCTTGGCCTACCGGGAGTTTTCTGGTATCCCGGTGGGCCAGTCCGATACTGTTGTTTTAGCTATAGAGAAAGCAGACCCCACAGTCTGCTTCCTCTATAGTTACACCACTGCAACTGAGCAAATTGACACCGCATTTATTAAAAGGTACCTGAATTCAGGGGCACTCCGCCAATGAGGCGAGCTGAGGTGCTAACCTCAGGCGGAAGTGCCAGATAAGGTTCCCGGGGCGGCAAAAGGCCACTCCTGGTACTTTTAAGAGCTGAATTTCCTGTTTTGAAAATTTGCAGGTGTCAAAAAAAATGTGGACGCACGCTTGCGTCAAAACCGTTGTGCGTGCGGGCGTAAAAATTTGTGTTTTACAAATTTTTCGCCGTTTCTGTGAATTTTCGGCAAAGCAAGACAAATGCATCCATCACTAGTAAGCACGCCCTGGGTCGCAATCAGGGGGGCACAGGGTGTACTGTTGTACCAGGCCCGAGCCCAAGGCTGTGCTCCATTTTTCAAAATAGCCGGGGCCCCCCTTGACAGCGCCAAAGTCATGCCGGACCGATGAAGTCCCGAATAGCTAAAGTCTATTTAGCCATTTGAGCCCACAGCATGCCTAAACATACATTCTTAGATGTTTACATATATCTAAAAGCACACTCAAACCACACCCAGAATTAAATGACATGATGCAGGGAGTTGAGGAGTACAATATGCACCCTGAGACAGGGCTGCTATATGGCAAGATTGGAAGGCAGTTTCAATCAGAGTAAACAAAACTACATTTGTACAATGAAGCTGCCTCTCTGCTATGTCAGAGAAAAGTACTCAACACTATTATAATGTCTCCAAAGAAAAAGTGCAATCATTATAAATGTATTTTGACATACATCTAATAACAAAGGAAAATATTGGTGTATGCAGTATCTATATTATTCAGCACCCGGGTGAATGGCCAGAACTCTCACAGTGCTAAGCCCTATGCCACCCCCCCCCCAGGCTACTTCTCTTAGTAACATCAGCGGAGTTTATTTGGATTTTCGTGTAAGACAATAAATAACTAAACTGGGTAATTAAATAAACATTCAAATTATTTTAAATTCAATAAGCAGCATTCTACTGCATTTTCCCATGATATGCTATGACTGTGCTGTCCACATTTTTTCCATGTAATGAGCCAATTATCTCATACCATAGGCTCACAGACCAAAATGTATTCAAAAGGATATCATGCCAAATGTCTATGGAGCTCTATGACAGGCCAGGGACAGTATCAGTCCCTTAGAGAGTCCTATCTGGTTAACAGCCTCCTGATGAACAGTTGGTTATGTGCTAGAATATGTTTAGGTTTGCAATAAGTTATTAAAGGTGGCTTAGGATAAAGGAGTTTTGGTGCTCGGTGGATACTTTCCCATCCTGACAGAACCAGCATCTTTCCAGAACCAGTTTTAAGGAAAGACAAAGTAAATTTCACAGTTCTCCAAATAAAGTAAGGGTCATTTTCTTGCACATCTATATGACACCCAAGTTAGGAGCACAAATAGGAAGCATGATGGGGGATGCCTGACAATCTAGCATAGAGTGCTTCCAAACACAGGCAGCATTCTATTCAAAGGGCAAGAAGCAGAAAATGGAGAACACTGTGAAAAGTGCAAAAAAAAAATGGCCGATTCTGGTCTTTTATGGTGTTTGGATAGTGTGGTCTTCATTTAATTGACCCCTAGTATGCCCTATGATGGGAAGCAATGCCCCTTTTTTAAGGTTATTTCAAGAATGATTAGGGCTTGGATTAAACACAGATGTTTATTACCCATCTAATAAACGTAGTGTTTAATAAATTATGTAAATGTCATAAAATATAATTGGTGTACAAAGCTGAAAAAAAACTGGTGCAACACCAAATATGATATTTGTCCAGGTTCTAAGGTTTAATCATTGCAGTTCAGCATAGCAAAAAGTACACAGGCATTTTAGCTATAGCTTAACTGGAGTGGGTCTATTGGGGGGGGGGGAGTTAGATTGAGAAATTAAAGGTAATGCTGCCCTTCTGATTCAAAACAATATACAATGGTGAATGATGTGCTAGATTCTATAATGAGTGTGAGAGAATGCTTAATAATGTGATTTCGATAGGATAAGACATCACTGATGGATGAAATTGGAGTGGTTAATTAAGGGACAGTGCCAAGGCTAGAACACTTTTGTCCTTCACTGCATGGGGCAAAGTCACTCTGAGATTCTGGTTCTCCTCCATGGTGCGGACGATCGTATCATAGGCATTTTGGTTACCCGACCAGCAGCGTCTCGCCACCTGCAAAACAAGCCCACATGGTTTTGTAATTTTTGAAGGAGCTCTGTTTCCAATATATTGCAAAATGACAAGTGGTACCAAGGTCATAACACTTTGGGGCTCCTTTACACATACTAGACATTGTCCCCATGTCATAACCAGATTTGACAGAAATATGGGATTGGTTGTTATTGGTTACTACACTGTTGCAAATGAACCACTCCTTATAGGAGAAGGAAACCCAGTCGGTGCAAAAACCCTCCCACCCGTGTGTTGTCCACCCTACCTCCTCCCCCCTGGCCTACCTGTCCCGCTGGGCAAATGCCCCTAACTTGTTACTTACCCTTCTGCGCAGGTCCAGTCCACGGAGTTCACAGGCACCATCTTCTTCCACGCGATCTTCTTCCTGCTTTGACTGCCGTTTTGGCGCATGCGCAGTAGGAGCATTTCGCCGGTACGGATCTACTGCGCATGCGCCAAAAGTCACGAAGTTTTCCGATTTCCGTTTTCCGACTTCGTGACTTTTGGCGCATGCGCAGTAGATCGTACCGGCGAAATGCTCCTACTGCGCATGCGCTGGTCAAAGCAGGAAGAAGATCGTGTGGAAGAAGATGGCGTCTGTGAAGTCCATAGACTGGACCTGCGCAGAAGGGTAAGTAACAAAATAGGGGCATTTGCTCAGCGGGACGGGTAGGCCAGGGGGGAGGAGGGAGGGTTTTTGCGCCGACTAGGTTTCCTTCTCCTTTAAATGAGGTTTGAGTAAACAAACCCTTAGCAGACAGAGTTCTTAATGGTGTGTAGGAATCTACCTGCAGGATGGAGGTAGAAATGAGAGAGATTAGGGTAACCTTAATACTGAGGGTATATCCTGTCTGGGAGGGTCTAAATGTTCAGGTAGACAGGACCATTTGACCCCTTCATCCTAGAATATATAAGAAGGGGAAACAGACTAGGGGTATTATGTGTAAAACAAAATTCATTGAAAAAAACTCTGTAAAATAAATGTTGTGTTTATCTAGGACAGTGCTGTCCAAGTTCTGTGGTACCGAGGGCCAAAATTTTACCAGCCTATGTGGAGGAGGGCCGATAATGGAAGTCAGTGTTGGCCACTCCCCCTTTTAAACCACACCCACTGTAAACCACACCCATATTACCACAAGAACTTTTAAGATCATATCCACATTAACGGTGGCAGCACACACAAAAAAACCAAATGGTTGTGCTCACTGCAGGGAAATCCCTCATCACTCATGTGAAAAATTGAAGTCATGTTAAAAACATACCCTTAAATCCATATGCCTCATTCTCCCCTGTGGATAATATAACAACCCACAACACATGATTAAACACCTTAGGGGCCCTTAACAACAATTTCCAAATGCTAATAACCCCAAGAACAAACCCCTAACATGCTTACATTCAACAGGTAGCATAGGGCAAGCAGAGAATGGAACACCCAAGCAGCAATGGGCAAGCAGAGAATGGCACACACAGGGAGGCAGAGCCAAGGTATTTTTGCATACTAGGCAAGGGCTTCAATCAGTGCCCTCCACCCAGTCCTGCATTAACATTTCCCACCTTACTAGTCATATAGCCCCCTGTACCTGTGCCAGCACCTATCATATTGCCTCCATTTGTACCTATGCCAATGGCAGTCAATCCCTCAGATTGCCCCCAGGCCTCAATCTGTACCTGTGCCAGCATAAGTCAAAACATCCATCATATTTTTACCCCCAATCTGTACCCATGCCAGCGGCAACCAAAAGAATCTATCATATTGCCCCAATTTGTATCTGTTCCAGCAGTAGCCAAAAATCCATCATATTGCCCTCAAACATCTGTGTACCTGTGCCAGCAGCCACCATATTGCCCCATGTACCTGAGCCAGCAGCAGCCAATCCCTTATATTGCCCCCAATCTGTACCTGTGCCAGCATCAGCCAAAAAATACACACTATTGCCTCCATATATGTACTTGTGCCAGAAGCAGCCAAATATCCATCATATCATCTGTTTACCTGTGCAAGTAGCAGCCAAGATATTGCCCACAAATATGTACTTGTGCCAGCAGCTACAAAAAGGGGGCTGGGAGTGATTCTGTATGTAACATGGGGTTTATAAAGTTGAAAAACTATTAAAGACCAAGCAAATCAGGGTTTAAAAAAGAAAGAAAGGAAATTCCCCTTAAAAGTGTGCCCCCCCACTTGATTGCACCCTAGGCGGGCGCCTACTCTGCCTGCCCCTAGTTCCAGCCATGCAGGGAGGGAAGGCAGAACAGAGCAGGAGACAGGAATCAGGACCAGTCTAATATGTACTACATACAGTGACACAGTGCTGGTGCCCCATTAGCATTTTGAATAAGGTGTGAGCAGGTGAACAATGTGGGCAGTTTCAGTCTGGGTCTCAGGTGTGAACAGTACAGGGGGTTAGAGTCTGAATTTGAGGTTTCAACAATGCAGGGGCCAATATATCTCTGTAGTGATACCTTTTAAAGCTTACATATAGTAAGCAGACACAGCATCTGGGGGACCACAGTTGGACAGCCCTGCTCTAGGAGTTTATCTCAGTTTGTTTTATTTAATGCAATGCTTCCAGCAGAATTGACTAAGAAAACACATGTAAAAAATTGTTACCCCCCCCCCCTTTTTTTTTTTTTTTTTTTAATAAAGCATTAGCCCAGAGATACCAGGAAACCAGTGCAGTTGTCATTAGGTAAGAGGGGGGCATATATATTTATATATATATACAGCTCTCAGCTACTGATTACCAAAGTATTTTTGAGAGACAAAGTTTAACCACAGCTGAATGGCTGCACGTTGGGTGTCTCTCACACAGAGAGGTATTTTATCTACAGCCCTGGGTTAAATGCCCTCTCTCCTATCCAGACACTGGCCCTGGGAACCACAGAGGAAATCCCACAGTGCATAATTCTTGAACCGCTACAGGCAAAGTGGTTAAAGTTCAAGCCTACCCCATTGGAAACATCCCAGCTCAGCATCCTTGTAGCTCTCTCTTCAGCCTCCTGGGAACCATCCAGAACCAGGCCAAATCCTCCATTAATAACCTCACCCCTAAAATTGAAAGAAGGCAGAGTCAGTTTTTGACCTTAGAAGGCCTGTACAGGAGAAGACGTGACAGCAATGGATCTGGAATAAGCACACTGTACACTTGACCTCAAAGCAAAAGTATTTGAGTTATTTTAGCAATTTGCTACATTCCCATGTAGCATGAGGTTATTGTTACTCATCATCGGATGTTAGAATGCAATGCCCCAGACAAAAGCAGATATCATATTCTATTAGAAGATCCATGTAAGGTGTTGTCATGAACTGCAGTCCCCTAATGAAAAGAATTAATATGATTTGACTTACTATTTAATTCCTTACTGTTTATGGAAAAAATATTATCCTGGTTTTTATTGCAGTGTGTTTTCGATCAGTTCTGTAATGTTCTCTCTATCTAATTTCTGTTGCCTAGAGAAAGAGACCTACTTGCTCTATCATATTCGATTAAAGAACAAGCAAAGACAAAAATAGAAAGGTACCAGTGATGAGCCGGTTGACCTGAACGTCAGCCCAAGGGTTGAACACGGGTTGGGCGGAATCGGGTTGAAATTTGGCCAACCATTGCGGGTTAGAGCTAGGTGCATGTTAGACTAGGGAAGTACAGTCCTCCACTGCCCCCAATGATTTCCTGTCTTGGAAACAGAGGTGTACACTGAAGTAGCATACAGAGCAAGAGATGTGGCTACAGGTTGCGCATGGGTCCTACAATGGCAGCATTTTGCGGGTTAGGGTTGGGCATGGGTTGAGTTTTTCCTGACCCATGCATTACTTAAGGGTACCATTTTTCCAAGGCATCCTCAGTTGGTAACTTCTCTGTCCCTGCAGCATTACAGTGCACATGTACAATCACCACTTCCAACTACATTTTTGGCTTTATTTGCTTTAAGTCAAAGATCTTTGGCTTTCAAATGGAGGCTAAAAGAAGCCCAGATCAATTACAACAAATGTTTGTTCTCTGTTTTGGATATCCATGCAACTATAGGCAATGACTGTTAAAGCCACATTTTTATGTAATGGTTTTGTGAGTTAAAGGACAAGGAAAGTGTAAATCACATGTAAGGCACCCCTCGGTGATTACAATCGCTGGCCTTAAAGTGAATAACGCACCTCATCGGGGTATTGTTCTGCCAGTGTCCCACAGCCAAGTTTTGAAAGGTCCAGGTTGCACCACAACATGTCAGAAAATGACCGAGCCACAATGTAGCAGAAAATGCTAGTTTCACTGTGCAATGAATTGCAATTAAACACCAGAAAGGAGAGAATGGAGCTGTCGAAAGCTATGAGCAAATACTGTGTTACTGCCCCTGATTGACAGTAGGGAGCATATTTATCAAGGGTCAAATTTCGAATTGAAAAAAACTTCGAAATTCGAATTCAAAAAGACCAACCGAAATTAAGTCAAATGTTTTTTTGGGTCGAATAAGTCCGTATTTGGCCAAATTCGAATAGTTTGAATCGAATTTATATCACAATCGATCAAATGATTTCAAAGTCCACCAATTGACTCCAAATAGGTTCTAGGAGGTCCCCCATAGGCTAAAACAGCCATTCGGCAGGTTTTAGATGGCGAATGGTCGAAGTTGAATTTTTAAAGAGACAGTACATGATAAATTTCAATATTCAAATTTTTTTCAAATCGAATTTGGACTATCCCCTAGTATAAGTACACATAAAATAGCTCAAAATTCAATTTTTTTTCATTTGAAAATTCACCTTGACCTTGATAAATCTGCCCTTAGGAGTTTGCTCTGGCAAGGCACAGATGCTAGGTGCTAAATTGGTATATTATGTGCTACTTTATTCAGGTCACATATGAAATGTATTTACAGTATTTCATCATCAAAGAGAAAATGATCCCCTCATCAAACCCCCTCTTAGCACTGCTAACCCTGCTTTTAGATCTGAAAGCTTCTAAATCTTGCACTGCTGTAGGTCTCACATCATGCAGGTCAGTTTAAATCACACACAAACACTGGGCATTAAATCCTCCCACCAGAATGCTGGAACATTAATATCCGCTCAAGTTTTTTTAGAAACAGATGTTGGGACAGAACTAGACTGTTGCACAGAATTTATAAATGAAAGGTAAAGCAAGAAATGAGTTAATGCAAGTTCTATACAAATCATACAAACATAACATTGATCTGTCACATATACCACAAAGCTGAAAAAAAACCTTTTGAGTGCCATAATAGAACAGATTTTTTGTTTGTTTCTGCTTTGTATACAGGCAAGGCTAAACCGCATTTTGCCCAGCAAACTAAAATATGGGCAAAACGATACGTATATAATTAACGATAGGCAAATTAATTTGCCCGGCGCAAATTCACTGCGAATTTCCGTGTTTCACCGGGGGCAAATAAATTTCATAGACAAAAATTCGCCTTCATCAAAAAATTTTGGATGCACGCCAGAAAAATTGATCGCGTCAAAACCACCGTGCATAAACACTATTAGGACGCCCATTGACTTTAACGCTGGCGTCTAAATTGATGGGTGCATCAAAATTTATGCGGGCAACCATGGAAATAATGTCAGAAACAGAAGGGAGAAACAAAATCATAAATATTTGGGAGCCTTGGTCTTCCCAACAGATTTCCATATCCACCCATATAACTCCAGCTACGCAGAAAAATGAGTAGTACAGGTGAAGTTATATTAAAATGCACTTTTACCTCAATTGGTCATAATTGATTGATAGTTTTGGTAAGGATTTGGGAATAGTAAAAATCATATTTGGTCATGTATAACTTGTAAGGTGTGAATCTGTTCTTGAACTTTGTACCCTGTATTTATTTCAATAAAAGCAGAGTTGAATTCAAAAAACAATTTACACGGGCATAAATTTTCGAGTTTTGCAAATTTTTCAGCGAAGCAAAACGGGAGAAATTTGCCCATCACTATATATAATCACCCAACACGGTGCAACGGTTTAGTAGCAGGCACCAAAATATTGCATTTCAAGTAGCTTTAAGCTGTTTTTTTTAAGTTGATTTCCACAGACTAAATTTCACCTACCAGCCAACACCTCCTCCATTATGCAGAGCCACCCAAGTTGCTCCTCGGAACGAGTCTCCAACAAAGTTCTGCACGGCCATATCTGGGGAATTCAGAAGAAAATTATGAAGGTTCCTATGGCCCAAGAAAAATCAATGGCACTGACTATTTCCTGCTGAGGCATTTGGCAAGACGCCACAATAAAACAGACAACATAAGGGTAAGATGGATGTGGTCTACTGACATGATGTGTGTGTATATGTATGTATAGAAAATTTATTGTCAACGTTTCGGTCCCGTTCTGGGCCTTTCTTATAGTTCCCCAAGATTGACACACTCCAGGACTTCATAATGCAGTTTAGAAAAGAAAATTTATTGTCAACGTTTCGGTCCCGTTCTGGGCCTTTCTCAAAAAAAAGAAAACAAAAAAAATTATAATAATTATATATTTATCTATATCTATTTTTTTTTTTTTATAAATAATACACAAAAGCCATGAATATCCTGTAAATTATATCCTTATAAACAGTGAGTTCTGATGTCTTCAGTTGGTTCTGATATTATTTCACATGTGACATGACTCACTGAAATTTGTGTATTATAATAAAGTACCCCCAGTATATATATATATATATATATATATATATATATATATATATATATATATATATATATATATATATATATATATATATATATATATATATATATATATATATATATATATATAATACCGGCACTTACGAAAAAGCTGCATAAATAGCTGCCTGGGTGCAATCCTTATCACAAGTTACAATTTAGTCCATCCAAGGTGCACTATCAGGTCTTATGGCAAAAAACAAAAAAAGTGTTTATTGTGGGCAAACGAACTGACATTTCGGCTGTGGCACCAGCCTTTCTCTTTGAGATTGGTGCCAAAGCCGAAACGCGTCAGTTTGTTTGCCCACAATAAACACTTTTTTGTCATAAGACCTGTGAGTGCTCCTTGGGTGGACTCTATATAATATACGATTGCAAGCCCAGTGTGTTTTACGTATGACATACACCAACCTTTAAGTATATTGCAATTGACCATATCCCACCACTTAGGAGGGGAGCTGATCATTCCAATATTCTGCTCCAATGCGAGGTATTTTGTATAAAAAAAAGTTAAATACCTTGGCCCCTTTAGGCCTTATTGAAAATTGTCCCTTAACATGTTTTTTTTTTTACAGCAGAGGTGAGACGGTAGCTTTTTGCAACATTTTTCCTCACTCGTCGTCCTTTACTAAGTGATTCACCCATTGTGTCTATTTTTGGTACCAATGATACAATATATACAAGATCTGCTGATTTGTCTCTATAAATTTCAAACACAAAAGAAAAAAAAAAAAAAAAAAGTTGGGACAAGGTGCAGCTCACCTGCACAAAAGGCAGAACCATCGTAGATATTGGAAGTTTCTCTGTAGGGACTGTCTGTGCCACTGACATCATGATGGTCCCGACTGATCACCACAGCACCCTATGAAAGATGTTAGACATAACACAGGTTTTAAATATTCAGATGACCATGGCATTAATCCCTGGTTATAACCTGTACATCAGAGATGAGTGATCTACAGCACATCATTTAATTTAACTCCCAGAAACCCTGATAGCTTTCAGAAATGCCTTTCTACAGTTACCTGAAAATAGCCCAATCTGGAGGGCCACAGCCTGACAAACTACACTGCAAATAATTCCTCATTAGGAAAATAAACAGATAGGAAGATATATGTGCATTTTAATGTGGCCATTGCTACCATAGTTACTATTGTTCCTATAGATACTACTGTTCCTATAGTTGCCATTGTTTCCATAGTTGCCGTTGTTTCCATAGTTGCCGTTGTTTCCATAGTTATCATAGTTACTATTGTTTCCATTGCAACCATTTACTATTGTTTCCATAGTTACTATTGTTTCCATTGCTACCATAGTTACTATTGTTTCCATTGTTTTTATTGTTTCTATCGATACTATTGTTTCTATAGTTACTATTGTTTCCATTGTTACCACTGTTGTTTCTATAGTTACTATTGTTTCCATTGATACCACTGTTCCACTGTTGTTTCTACAGTTACTATTGTTTCTATAGTTGCTACCCTAGTTACTATTGTTTCCATTGTTTCTGTAGTTACTATTGTATCTATAGTTACTGTTTCCATAGTTACTGTTTCCATAGTTACTGTTTCCATAGTTACTGTTTCCATAGTTACTGTTTCCATAGTTACTGTTTCCATCGCTACCATAGTTATTGTTTCTATAGTTACCATTGCCATAGTTACCGTTGTTTCCATAGTTGCCATTGTTTCCATAGTTGCCATTGTTTCCATGGTTACTGTTTCCGTAGTTACTGTTTTTATAGTTACTATTGTTTCCATTGCTACCATAGTTACTATTGTTTCCAGTTACTATTGTTTCTATAGTTACAGTTTCTATAGTTACTATAGTTTCCATAGTTTCTATAGTTACTGTTTCTATAGTTACTACTGTTTCCATTGCTACCATAGTTGCTATTGTTTCCAGTTACTATTGTTTCTATAGCTACTTTTGTTTCTATAGCTACTTTTGTTTCTATAGTTACTGTTTCTATAATTACTTTTTCTATAGTTACTGTTGTTTCTAGTTACTATTGTTTCTATAGTTACTGTTGTTTCTATATTTACCGTTACCATTGTTTCCATAGTTACCATTGTTTCTATAGTTACGGTTTCTATAGTTACTGTTGTTTACATTGCTACCATAGTTACTATTGTTTCTATAGCTACTGTTTTCTATAGTTACCGTTGTTTTTCTAGTTGCCATAGTTTCCATTGTTACCATTGTTTCTATGGTTACCGTTTCTATAGTTACTGTTTCTATAGTTACTATTGTTTTCATTGCTACCATAGTTACTAATGTTTCTATAGTTACCATTTCTATAGTTACCATTGTTTCTATAGTTACTGTTTCTATAGTTACTGTTTCTATAGTTACTGCTGTTACCATTGTTTCCATAGTTCCGGTTTCCATAGTTCCTGTTTCCATAGTTCCTGTTTCCATAGTTCCTGTTTCCATAGTTCCTGTTTCCATAGTTCCTGTTTCCATAGTTCCTGTTTCCATAGTTCCTGTTTCCATAGTTCCTGTTTCCATAGTTCCTGTTTCCATAGTTCCTGTTGTTTCTATAGTTCCTGTTTCTATAGTTTCCATAGTTACTATTGTTTGCATTCCTACCATAGTTACTACTGTTCCGATAGATACTGTTCCGATAGATACTGTTCCGATAGATACTGTTCCGATAGATACTGTTCCGATAGATACTGTTCCGATAGATACTGTTCCGATAGATACTGTTCCGATAGATACTGTTCCGATAGATACTGTTCCGATAGATACTGTTCCGATAGATACTGTTCCGATAGATACTGTTCCGATAGATACTGTTCTGTTCCGATAGATACTGTTCCGATAGATACTGTTCCGATAGATACTGTTCCGATAGATACTGTTCCGATAGATACTGTTCCCGATAGATACTGTTCCGATAGATACTGTTCCGATAGATACTGTTCCGATAGATACTGTTCCGATAGATACTGTTCCGATAGATACTGTTCCGATAGATACTGTTCCGATAGATACTGTTCCGATAGATACTGTTGTTTCCAGTTACTATTGTTTCCAGTTACTATTGTTTCCAGTTACTATTGTTTCCAGTTACTATTGTTTCCAGTTACTATTGTTTCCAGTTACTATTGTTTCCAGTTACTATTGTTTCTATAGTTACCGATTCTATAGTTACCATTTCTATAGCTACTGTTGTCATAGTTACCGTTGTTTCCATTATTACCATAGTTACTGTTTCCATAGTTACTGTTTCCATAGTTACTGTTTCCATTGCTACCATAGTTACTATTGTTTCTATAGTTACTATTGTTTCCATTGTTACCACTGTTCCACTGTTGTTTCTATAGTTTATTCTTGTTTCTATAGTTGCTATTGTTACCATTGTTTCCATAGTTACTATTGTTTCTATAGTTACTACCATAGTTACTATTGTTTCCAGTTACTATTGTTTCTATAGTTACTATTGTTTCCATTGCTACCATAGTTACTATTATTTCTATAGTTACTATTGTCCATTGTTTCCATTGTTACTATTGTTTCTATAGTTACTATTGTTTCCATTGCCAGCATAGTTACTATTGTTTCCATTGTTACCAGTTATTGTTTCCATTCTTACTATTATTTCTATAGTTACTATTGTTTCCATTGCTACCATAGTTACTATTATTTCTATAGTTACTATTGTCCATTGTTTCCATTGTTACTATTGTTTCTATAGTTACTATTGTTTCCATTGCCAGCATAGTTACTATTGTTTCAATTGTTACCAGTTACTATTGTTTCCGTTGTTACTATTGTTTCTATAGTTACTATTGTTTCCATTGCCAACAGTTACTATTGTTTCCATTGTTACTATTGCTACCAGTTACTATTGTTTACATTGCAACCATAGTTACTATTGTTTCCATAGTTACTATTGTTACCATTTTTACTTTTGCTACCATAGTTGCTAGCGTTTCCATTGCTACCATACTTACTATTGTTCCCATTGTTACCAGCTACTATTGTTTCCATAGTTTCTATTGTTTCCATAATTTTTCAATAGGTGCCATTACTATCAGTTACTATTACTACCATAGTTACTATTCAGCAATGTTAATAATAGTAGTAGTAGCAGTAACTATGGTAGCAACAGTATCTATGAAATTAATAGTAACTATGGTTGCAGGAATACTTTAAGGCAATATTCCTGTATGTAGGGAAACTAACTTGTACAACTGTATGTACCTGTACAAATATTTCAGACGTTAGCTCAATGGCCAAATGTCACATTTCTCACCTTGACCCGTCCTGCAGCCACAGCCCTGTTAATAGCCACAGCGATGGACACTCTTCCCTTCTGGTCTGAATACAGAATTCGAGCCTGGGACCCAACAACCTTCAAACCAAACAGCAAATAACAAAAGTCAATAATACCATAGTATAAATGGGATCAGTAAACAAGAGTCAGTGTGTGTGTGTGTGTGTGTGTGTGTGTGTGTGTGTGTGTGTGTGTGTGTGTGTGTGTGTGTGTGTGTGTGTGTGTGTGTGTGTGCGCGTGCGTGCGTGTGTAATCTAACATTCAAGAAATATATTCCCAAATCCCAATGGTGTGAACAGCAGTGATTCTGACACTATAGCATGAGCACAGTATTTCCCCAGGCTGGTAAAGTTTTTTTTTTTTTTTCAGGAAATATCCTAGTTCATATGCTTGTTTTTGTTGAACATTTATTTTGTGATTTTATGGTTTATTGTAGCCAGGGACAGACTAAGTCCTGACCCTGTTGGACCCTGCCAACTGCCCCCAAGCCAGTTCCAGTGCCAGGTGATCCATTGTGAAATGCATGGCTATCTTTAGTTTTTTTTATACTGGAGGTGAAGCGGTAAAGTAAGTCACCCAGGGCAGGTGGTACCTGATTGGTCCGGGTGCCCCAGTCCAACTCGGATTGTAGCTCCTAAATTTATCTATATATATTTGTCACATTATATTATTATATTATAAACACGTATTATACAGACATGTGTATTATTAATATGTATTCTGCAACAGTGTAAAGTTGGGTAAACATCGAAGTACAATTTACAAACACTCTACAAAAAGGCCCTGCTGTAAGGCTATATTCATTCACAGGTATGGGATCTGTTATCCAGAAAGCTCTGAATTATGGGAAGGACATTTTTTTCTCAATAATAATAATAATAATAATAATAATAATAATAATAATACCACCTTGTGTTTGATCCCAACAAATCTAATTATATTAAGCAAAACATTAGTATTAAATGAATATAAGGAAAACAATAGATGCAATTCAACAGGAAACACAACAATGGAAACATATATTCCTACCATTTATGGGTAGAATTCCTCTAATCAAAATGGTCCTATTCCCCAAACTCTACAAAACACTACAAATGTTACCATACTATATTAAGCCAACAGACTTTAAATGAATAAATCACATATTTAGAACTTTCATTTGGAAAAAAAATTGTTCAAGGATTAGTCTATTTAAACTAGAACAACCAAAGCCCTGGGGGACTTAACTTCCCCAACATTAAAGAATACAACACAGCAGCTCTTAGATACGCAGGAGACTGGCTTCTCAACAAAAAACAATAAGCAAATATATCCCTAGATCAATACCTAAGCAAAGATTACTCTCTTACATACTTCCCCAAATGAGATCCCATCATCCATATGCGACAATCCCTTATTCACAGACACATACAAAGCTTGGCAATATACCAAGTAAAAACAGAAACTATCTCCACATGTTTCCCCATATCTAACATGGATAGGAAACAAACAATTCCCAACAGGCATACAAAATCCGATACTTCTTCAATGGAGAAATAAAGGACAACAAAACTTTAAAGGAGACATATAGGATAAATTTAAAAAAAAAAACCTAATTTTGTAGGCAATTATGAGTAATATATGGTGTTGCTTTTACATGGTGCTAATAATATCTCTAAAAAATGGCCTCTTTATTGGAGCTCCCTATTGATGTTCTCTAGTCCCTGTGTGTTTCAAATGAGGGGTGAGCGTGTCCCAACGGTCCCTGCCAGAAGTACAGTAGCAGGGGGACAACCAATCACAGCCCTGCAGTCACAGAAGCACAGGCAGGCTTCAGTTCCCTATCAAGTCCTGCTAGTTGCTGATTGGTTCCTGTCCTACAGTACAGTGAGCTGGGAGCCGCTGGCTCCCCTGCACAGCCTGGGAATTCAAGGAGCAGGAAGTGGAAGAGAAGGGAGGGATTATTAGGGTTTTATTCAATAAAATGGCCTGAAACACTACTTTTTAAGCACAATTCTTCTATATCTAAATGAGTATAATGCACTGGTACACTTTTTTTTTTTTTAAACACAAAATGTCTCCTTTAAAGTTATATTAGATGATAACCACCCAAACACCCTACCCATAGAAAAATATCCTTTTACAACACCCCACATATTTCTAAGATTACAAATCATCCACTTTGCAACACACACATAACCGCCCAGTTAATAGACAAAGATAATCCATTACATAAAATATGGAAGAATAATGTAACAAAACAAACAACCTCACAATTATACCAGATGATCAGAACACTAATACAATTAGAGGATGAAGGAAAACCAGGCTTTAAACGGTTGACAGACATCCCAAATATAACACAGACATTCTAAAACAACATGTAAACATAATGAAACTACTCCCAGCAAGTAGATATCAAGAAATGGCTCTCCAAATACTTCAAAATTCATATCTAACTCCAGTTAGAAGATACTGTACAAAATGGCAAATCTTTCCTCTGATAATTGCCTAAGATGCTGCTCCCCAGGAGCAGATTTAATACATAACCTTTGGTCATGGTCAAGATTACAATCCTTTTGGCAAGAGGTAACCTTATATGGCAAGCATGATCGGAAAATCCATTCAAATGCAAACAGAATGGGCATTATTTAGCAGCACCACAAAATATACCCAGCTGTCAAAATCTGAGAAAAATATGGCTGGGAGATTCGTGGCAGCAGCCCAAAAAACTTTATTACAACAATGGCTAACTCCTGAACCTGAACTTTTGGATGAAGCAGAGCACACTCAAATAGCTTACCAGAGAACGCCTGGTGCACAGGGTGGAGGTACGGCAGTCCCCAATATATATTTGAACGAAAAAAACTCTGGCACTCAAGGCAAGTGAAATGCAGGGTTCCCCCTTGCTTTTATTTCTTGTGCAGCCTCCTGAACCTCCAACAATATTATTAGTCAAACAAAAAATACACCACCTATTTCACATGGATTGGTTGGAAGCAATTATCAGAAAAGAACAAAACACAACAAAATTCTTTAACACCTGGATATCATAAATAAAAGCACTTCCACAACATATTAGATACCTTACCGTTTCTACCTTTAAACAAACAACAGAGAAAATCCCAAAGAGAAAACACATTTGTCATGGAGTGAACCCAATACCTTGACACCTGGCAACAGGAACAAGAAAGGCTGGACTTTGCACCCCCGAGGAGCAAACCGATTGTTGGCTATACACCCACAAAACCCTTTATAGGGTCCTAAAAACGTACTTTTGAGCTGAAAGTCTAAATTGTTATATATACTGTTGAACAATTGTTGAGAACGGATATGCTTTAATTCTTTACAATATAAAAATGCATAATGGCAAAAAACTTTATGTGATAAAAATAAATAAAAACAAGTTTAAAACAAAACAATTGTATTGGGTTTATCTAATCGTTGAATGTTTTTTAAATAGACTTAAAATAAGCATTTCCATATTAAAGAAAGATCCCTTATGTAGAAAACCCCAGGTCCTGGATCTGGATAACAGGTCCCATACCTGTATCAGTCTGCCACAATCAAATTGATACGTTACTAGAAAGCATATTTGTAGACTCACTGCAGTGTATGAGTGTACAAAGAACTAAAGAGGTGTCCAACCACTTGGTGTATATGCAAAGGGGTAAACCAGACAAAGAGTGAGGGTAGGGAGGGAGGGGTGAGCGATGGAGGTCTGGTAACAGGAGGGAGGGTAGTAAGACTAAGGGGTGCGAACGCGGACTAGGGGCAGGCAGAAGACAATTTTAGAGGTAGCTGCCCAGCACCCTCTATCATTGCGCCCTAGGCAGCTGCCTCTTCTGCCTACCCCTAGTTCTGGCCCTGACACCAAGTGCTAGAGAACTAAGGGATGCAGAGCTGAGTCTGTATGTCTCCCCCAGCCCACCCCTCAGAAATACAAGGTTGCTGAATGCAGTCAACATTGTATCTGTGGGGAGATTGTAGGTTCTGGACCACAAGGACTTGGCCCCCAGGCACTCACTGTAGGAATGGGTGCAAAGTGCAAAAAATGTCAGTTTGCACCTGTTATTTACACTTTGCACCCTGTCCCACCAATCATAAATAGCACTGAAGACATTTAGCTTTAGAGTACAAATCTCATAGCTCTCTGATTGCATTGGACTGCAAAACTTAGCAACGGGATTTACCCTAAACAGTACAGGCCCCATGCTTTACTCTATCCCAGGAATGTTTTGTCCCTGAAAATATCCAGATGTCTATTTTAATGCTCCCATGACAAGAAAGTGATTTTCAGTGTCCGTAAGATACAGTTACATAAATGTATAATATTCATGGGCATTTGCTGCATAGTGGGTACTAAAATTGTGTGGGGCAGCCCAAACCCGTGTGACCCACAGGTAAATCTACTGGTACCACAGCTAAACATAATCCTTGGCCCTATCCCACCCAGAAATAACACCCCTATCCTTCTGGTGGTCATTGCTTATTTATATAAGGGTCAGGCACGGGTATATAAATAAGGATGGTGCACCAGGTTGGGTGGGTTGCGTTTAGCGTTGGACACAGGTCGATTTTGTTTTTGTCAACCCTTTATATCCCCTTTTGAGACACCCAACAGCAAAATACCTCCTAGAAATGCCATCTGCCAATAATGTAAAGTGGAAAGTGTGACTCTGACATGAGTAATAGATAAGGATAGGGAGTATATACTGTATATGTACCAGATCATGTTTTCCAGCTTCTTGAATCCATCGAATGTTATCGTTGTACTGTTTCTTCACAGGGTCACTAACTGCAAAGAGATGTAAGAGACACTCCTTGTGACTGAGAATTAGTGCCACAAATGGTTTTCTGGGATATCATTTTTACTAAATGTGCTTTTGTGCCAGCTAGGGATGCACTGAATTCATCATTTTTAGATACGCCAGAAAATCAAACATTTCATAGAATTTTTCACTGAATTCTGAACCTTAGAAATGGTATTTGTCACTTTCCAGGGGTTTAAAATTTCACATGACTTTAAGGGTTCTATTAAGTATGGCTGAACACTAACAGGGTTGTTTACTAACCCTTGAATTTATCTAGTCAGGCTTTTTGGGACAATAACTCAGATTTTTTGTGAAAAATTGAGTTATTTTTCTAAATTTATTATACCCGACGCTGCAAAAAGCCCTAACCCTAAAACCCTGCATGGAAGGTATTGTGGTCTGGGTTCAGCCTGATAATCCTATGATTTGGAGGTTTTCAGGGAAAAATTAAAAATAAGAGCTTTTCGTAAGAAAAGCCCAGAAAAATCATAAGATTTGGGTTTTTGCTCAATTGATTCGAGTTTTTTTTTTTTTTTTACCAATCCAGTAAATCAAGTTTAATTATTAATAAATAAGATAAAATCAGGAATGGGAGTTTGGACAAGCTTTTTTATTGGGACAATGAGATAAATTTGGATTTTAGTAAAAAACCCGTAAGCTCCTAAACAGAATCTTAGATTCGTGCATCCCTAATGCCAACACTAATGATAAACTAATTTCACAATTACCTACACAATGCAATCCAATGTAATATCAGTGTTATTTAAAACACGGGTGCTAATAGGGGTTTCCCATTTCCAGGAATTGTCATACCTCCCTGAGCGATAATATCCTCCAGAGCACAGGTTGCAATCTGGTCAGTGGCAGCCAAGTCAGAGGGATCTGCAGAGGTGCACACCCACCTAAACGGTCCGAATCCCAGAGAAAAGATGTCCCTGAGGGAAAATATGAAAAAAAAACATACAGTATATTATCTCTTTGCTGATTTACCTTGGCATCCTGCAGCTCTAAACTGAGTGATATAATCCCTTTCTGTGTACAACACTGTGCGTGTTTGCAGTAATATTTTATTTTTCCATGTCAATGGAACAGTAGTAGGAGAGTAGGGTACATTTGGGTACCTGGAATCAGTGTGTAAAGTTCAGTTCAGCAGAGTATACATTTTGAAGTATATCACTTTTGTCTGTGTATAAAGAGTCCAAGCAAATACCCCTTTATCTCACAAAGCAGCTATGCCAAGCTTTATGGCTGGGGTTTCTAGCATCTTTATAGCGGAGCAATCAGACCGCTGTAATCAGAGTTCCTTTCTGAAACCCTCTGGTTTTATAACTGCAAGATTTTGGACTGTAAATGGTATTAACAGAACAATAACACCAAATAATTTGGTAAGTGTATTGAAATTCTTAAAATATAATGCACGGTTTCCCTGCACTTGTACAAAGTGTGTTTGCTTTAGAAACTCTACAACAGTTTATATAAACAAGCTGCTATATAGCCATTCAAGGCACAGGTTACATTGCAGATAACTCTGTAGAATACCATTGTATTCTATTCCAGAGCTTATCTGCTAAGTAGCCTGTGCCTTTTCTAATTTTTCAGTTTGAATCGCTGCCTCCATGGCTTAACAGCTGCCTAATTATATAAACTATAATAGTCTTTCTGAAGCAAAGACATAACTTTTACCAGTGCAGGGCAACAGTACATTATA